>NC_011675.1:564229-681438 GCF_000150955.2 Phaeodactylum tricornutum CCAP 1055/1 | reverse complement strand
CAACTGTGATCTCCATCGTCGTTTTGTGTTCTTCAATAATTTCAGTAACGTAAATATATCGAAGTCATATGGTATGAATGAGTGTTGGAACTGGCCATATTACTTTCACTACTTACATCGGAAACTATGTCAACTTCACATCATGCACATGTATAGCATTGACATTGACTGTGAGTACATTTTGGCTCCACTGTTTTGTGTTGACTTCTCAAACTCCGGTACGAAATCACTTACATTAACTGTAAGTGACAACGGCCATTTCGACACTGGTGATCGCTTGATATTCAGCGTGGCCAGGGCGACGCCCTCGATTCCGGGAATGGCAAGTTCTCTTGTTTGTTGCTTCATGTCCCAAATAGGACAGTGCTGAGGACTCTCAGTGAAGGGCAGCAGCAGAAACTAGCTATTGAGAAGCTGCACAAATGAACCCTTTTGCTCGTGGCTCCCCAAGTTGCTCGCGAGCTCCTCCGTCAGCTTTTTGTTGGTAGCTGGCCAAGCGACTCCAGTTAGCTAAAGGATCCGTATCCAAGTCTTTCAATAGCAGTCTTGTTGCAGCTAAGGTGCTAATCTCTCTCCACGCAAGAGGGTGACGTCGAAGCTGTCGCCATGTGGATACTGTATCGTTGTGACCAGGACTCTCAAGCAGACGCAATGATTCTTGGCTTAGTTGAACACGTGTTGGACCACTTTCGGCTTTGTCTGGAATATAACGTTTGTACAGTTTTCGAGCCTGTTCCCACGTCCCGTCAATAACGCATACGTCGAAAGTTTTGTTGTCGTCGTCTTCACATTTAAGTGCATCAAATGTTGTGGCTTCGTCAGAGGGAAACAAAACCAAACTGTCACCTTTCATTGCAATTAAAAACTCTTCCATGCTCTCTTGGAACTCTGGCCCAATCCCGCCAACAATGAGTCGAGAGCGTTGTGGAAAAGCGGCCAAGATAAGCTTTGCTGTGTCGACTGCCAAGCAAATTTCTTTGTGATGCATGAGGACAAAAATTCTATTGATGCGACCGGCAAGAGCAACATTTTCTGCTGGCGTTTCCAAAGACGGACACTCCGGACATATACAGTGGGTGCGCTGCAGCCAGCATCGAGGACAGTCATTATTCCGACGAAATGCTCGGAGACGGTCGTCCAAATTTCGGGCCACGCCCAGCGCTTCACGCTCCGGTGGAGGTAGACTGAGTATTTCAACGTCTGGTTCATAGCGAGTCAAGACATGAGATACAGTGGTTTCTACCTGTTTGAGGAATCTTTCGGTATCGCCGTGTTCCAAAACGGGAGACAACCGTACCATCGTCCGACCACCAGAAAGACCCCTGAGTCTTTGGCGGAAGCTCCCGGATTGCCCCGACATCAACCGAGATCGGCTTAACTGAGGGAACGAAAGTGACGATTTCAAGACGATTAGGATCATGAATAGCTTCATGAAATGAAACTCTGAGCGCAAAAATAGCATAGAGTACCTTTATTATGTATGCCATGCGCTGTGCCAATGGTGGAAAGAAACGGCTCATGGCCGGTGAAGAACATACGAAATACGTTTTGTGAACAGCACCCTCCGGAGTTTCAAACTTTTAAAAATAAAATTACCGTTTCATTATTTTGTAGCAAATCAAGACTTTTCCTTTCATTGCATTTTTTGTGTCACATGCTTCGTCCACTCTGCTGGCCAGAAATAATTATTTTGCGACGAAAATTGCAAGATCGCTATGCCGTGTTCATTCGGGCATCCAAAAGTTCATTGAGCTCTACATTATGGCCCTTGTTCATCTCTTCTGTTGCTGTCAACACAGTTGGCGTTCTTGACAGACGTAACCGCGCTTAGCTCCTTCACTTAGAGGCTCTCCACCATCCGACTCTCACATATTCGAACATCACTCTTCGTTAGCCCGTATACCGGATGAGCACTATGCCAACAAACACTCAAAGGCAAAATAGGCTGTTTGCAAAGAAAATGAATGGGGTGGCTATTTGGACCACCTTTTGTCAAACCAGATGCAATAGTGCGACTCCTCCGATAACAGCTGCCGTACGAATACGGCACAGAGGGAAGGGTCTCACAGTCAATAGATTTTTATTGGTAGTACTTTTCGTTCTGACAGAATTTTCATTTTGTTTATGCTGGAACGTTCTGAATACTCCAACAAGCAGGAGACAATTCTTAACAAGCATTCTGGTATCCTCCGGAATAAGGTTCAGTTCCTTGGAAACACAGGCACGTAATCTCCCGGAGTCTGGTAGTATTGATAGGTCAAAAGTGGGGACAGTGGAAGCGCTGATCCCTATTGTTGCGCTTCAACGCAGCTTGCAGAATGTGGAAAGCAAATTAAAGAACACTCAGGGTGAAGTAAATATTGCGAGTACGCTGCGAGAAGTTCCAAAAGACGAGAGAGCCTTTAAAGCTCTATTTGACGCCTATTCCGACCCCGTTTCCTACAAACAGCGCTTTGTCGACCAGAACGCTTTCTTAGTTTACTACACTAAGGGCTTTGATGGCCCTGGACGAGCTTCAATTGAGCAGGACTTACCAACCCGCCAACCACGTCAGTATGGTGCACGCAACGACGCCTGGATTGCATGGGACAATTTCCTTGCTGAGTACAACTTCCATCTACAAAACCAAGCCAGTTACGGCTCGAAAGACTTGCTGGATCCTCTTTCAGAAGTCATTCATGCATTAGATCGGTATTTAACGCAAGTGCCGGCATCACAATTGGAACAAGCTAGCAATGCACTACCAACCCCAACCGATTCCTTGTTTCTTCCATGATTGCTTTGCTGGCTGCCATTTGTATATAGGGTTGAAAGAGCTACTCTGAATGACTTTTTGCTTGAACTCACTGTCAGTCATAGTCATGAAGGGCCAGATACAATAAACGGTAGATATCGATTAGTGATGTACACCATAATTCTGGAAGGACAAAGAACTAGCCCACGCGCGTCAAAACCAATGCTTTACGAGGTGATACAGGAAGACGGACAAGCCGAGGCTGGTTCTGTTTACATTACTGAAAGGTTGAGTTGGTCTTGTAAACGGATTTAAAGTAACCTTAGCACATTTGATAGCTCGCCAAGCTCAAATGTTTAGCTGTGAAGTGGATTCTACTGACCTATTCACTGTCAGATACCGACAGAGATTGGGCTGACTTTACCTCCATTTGTTCAAAATTGATAAACATTGGAGGTGTTTTGCTGTCCGCTCCAATCGGCGTACGCTCCGACACTACTTTATAGAGCTGACTAGATTTTGTGACATTTTGTCGGCTGAGTAACAGTAAAAGGAAACACTATCGGTAATAGACTTTTTTGTTTTTTAAACGGCAAAAATAGATGAGTAAATATTAGAGGACGCAGTCAGAACCACTCTGGATAAGACGCATTTCGTGTGTCAATTCTACCCCTTCCACAACCATAGAAATTCCTTTTTCTTCCAGATTTACAGCAGCAGTCGCTCTTTACGCCGAAACGTTATATACTTGGGCTTCACAAATTTGGCATCGGCTTGTTTTCTCATGGTAGGTCTACCATTCTCCATAGCAATGAGCAGATCTTTGCGGAGACAACCGTTTTTGTCATAAAGCTTGATCATAGTAGGATCTCCCATGGTTAGATCGCTGCAAGTACTGGCAGTAACGACACTCACAGCATCAGCGTTTAACAGCATAGAGGGGTCTTCCGTGTCGTCAAGATCTCGTCCCCCCAGCATAATCTCTCCTTGTTTGGTTGGCTTGTTTTCAATCAATAAAACGTGGTCGTCGCTTCGATCATCAGATATGGAGTTACAGTCAACGGTAAAGAGATTTTGATTCCACGGTGTTTTGGTGATCGACGTAGTCAAAAGGGCAGGCATCCGAATTTGGCCACTGAGAGAACTTCGCCGTCGTAAAGGTATCTGGGTGCGTCCGTTCAGCAGTTCCAAGCCCCCATCTTGTACGGAGCATTCTTTCGGTAATGTATAGGTAGACCGTTGCCCGTGATTGCTATCTGGAATAAAATAATGAGTGTTTGTGGACAAAGGAGATTCGCGTGCACACGATGGCGATACCAAATTTGCAGGCGCTTTGTTGGCTTGTCCAGCGAAATCAACTACGAATATAGCCGGGTCCCATTCCCTCGTTTTCGACGATGATGTATCGTTTGACAGCAGCGATCTCCTTCGGCCGCTCCGTCCATTGGGTAAAGAGCGGCTATGGACACTCGGTGAAGGAGTATCCACGTCCAAAGTCTCCACAGTCTGTTTAGTTCGAGAAGAATTATGTTTACTGTTCACCATTGAACAATGCGAACGTGTTTTTGAGACAATTTTCTCGGGATCTGGTTGTATGGAACATATTGATTGGGTACGTTCTGTGGTGCATTTGGAGTCCGTGGATGCAGTCGTCGCGAGGACTGCCAACTCCTTACTCGACGGCGTGCGCTTCGAGGGGGGCTCCTTGGCGCGACCGAATATTCCGGAAGTGCTACCGCGTCTCGAGTACTCCTTTTTCATGGCAGTGCGATTGCTCCGCGTCGAACTTGAGACAATCTGCACACGGTAATCATCTTCCGTCGTGGGTGTCGGCTTGTCCTCTTTATTAGTATCGCTATCGCCAGAAATGAGCAATCTACGCAATCTGAGTGAAAACATATTGTCAGGCAAGACAACGCTATCTGATTGGGAATTCAAGCAGTATTCTCTCCTTTTCAATACAACAGCGCTCTCGATTTAACCACAATTTCTTTCTCTTCGCTGACGATTGCTGTGGAACGGTTAGACTGTGAGTGGACTCAGACATGGAAGGATTTGGACTGCCTGGATGAGCCGACTCTGCCCCACGTGAGAAAATGGAGTTGTATCGTTCATTCATTCACAGTCAGACTAGTCGTGGCACGCGCAAAATAAAAGCAGATGCATTTTATCATGAATAAGCCCTTTTCAGTTATCGATATTTATTTTGCCTATGATAAAATGTCAATTAGCAGGGAAGATCGAGTAGCTCTCAATGTGTCGATTATAGAGATTTTCTCACTACAATTCCCTACCACTCCACATACGGTTAAGATATTAACCGTCGTGGGTAGCATGGCTTGTACTCGGGACTGTTTTCAATCAATCATCCCATATCTCCATCTCATAAGTGTTAAGTGTAAGTCTTGGTCGCTTCCCCCGAACGGGAACGCACCACGCTTCATTTCTTTCCATCGGATCGTGCCCGTGTTGTGTATCCTCGGATGGCCTTTTCGGATGGTATCCAATCCCAATCGCAAAACAGACATGATTTTGGCTAACTGGAAATCATTATGAGCGCTAGCATTCGCTAGAGAGGGACTCCCTCGCAAATTTAAGCACACACTTCAGGGAAAATCTGGGACTTGACTATTTCGTTCTGTTCCCGAACCGAAATGATTTGACGGATAAACAGACAGACATGATGCATACCCTCTAGGACACTTGTCAGGTACTGGGTACCGTAAGTACCTATACCATGGTTGTCTTCCGAAAAGCCAAACGAAGCTCGATGTTACCATGATTCTCTCTGTCATCTACTGTCAGAAATCAGAAAAGTGACCCGACCATGAACAGCTTACTGTTCCCATTGCGGTGCTATCGCTTAAACAGTGTTTCTGCCGGAATCTGGAAAAAGACGACTAGGATTCACGCTCCCTATGTTCGTTCGTTTTCATCCTCGGGTCCTAATCGATTCCATCTTCCTTTCGTTTCCTCCTCGAAGCGTCAGAGTTCAACGAAGATTCCTACGTATGTTTGGATGACGGTCGGAGGATCCTCGGTACTAGTTGCTTACTGCTACGTTTCTTTTCTAGACCGGGCGCCTTTAACGTCACGGTTACGATGGATCGCGACTTCACCCGACTGGGAGGAATCCATGGGAGACCAAGAATATCGAAAACTGATACAGCATTTTCGGTCAGACGTTCTGCCACCATCTCACCGGGCATCTATTACGGTCCATCGGGTAGGACACCGTATTACCGAGGCGGCTCTGGATTTTGCTAAAACATACAGCCTACACTCCTACGTTCAAAATTCCCGACCCTACACCTATTCAGTTGTGCGGTCGGATACGGCCAACGCCTTTGTGCTGCCGGGAAATCACGTATTCGTCATGACGGGCTTGTTTAAGTTTGTGAAGAATGAGGATGAGCTCGCCGCCGTCCTCGGGCACGAAATGGCGCACAACTTGGCACGACACGCCGGCGAAAAAGTGTCGGGCTCCATTGTCGTCAATATCCTAGCCCGCATATCGCTGCTCATTGATCCGTCGGGAATTCTGATGACGTTCTTGTTGCCCGCCGCCACAGTGTTGCGAGAATTACCAAACAGTCGACAGCAAGAAACCGAAGCGGATCATATCGGTTTGCATCTGGCCGCCAGAGCCTGTTACGATCCGCGTGCCGCTCAACGTGTTTTTGGAGCGATGAAAGCGGCCGAGACTTCGGATGTCCAAAGATCTCCCGAATTTTTATCCACGCATCCAACACATGATCGACGACTGGAAGATTTGGCAACGTTTATGCCGGAGGCGCTAGCAATAGTGGAGCGAGACGCCGATCGTTGCCGGCACATACGAGCAGATATGTCGTTGGCGAGGCAACGTGCAGTTCGGGAAGCACAAATAAGCAACACACAGTCGTACAAGAACAATCGCGAACGGTGAAAGCTTGTTTCGAAAGTTCGTCCTGATGCGTGTGGAGAATGTCACATTTCTGCTGGAGTTCTTCGGTCTGATTGGAAAGCACGATTCCATTTCTCATGAAGGAAATCGTTTGAACAGTGTTTCACAGCCAGCGAATTTGCAAAAACACATCCTTTCTTCTGTCTAATTGTTACAATCTCCATTTTTCTCTATTTGGCTTGGAAGCAAAGGCCAAGCAATCACAACATTGCATTCATGTGATATTTAGTGGCCGTTGGCTGGTGGGCCCTGGCTCAGGGGGTGGAATTCGCAAACCGTGCAAAATATCGAGTATTGGCCTTTAGACGGTTTTTGTGGAATATATGCACGTATACTAACTGTATGATTATTCATGAATCTAAATGTGCCCCTCATGTTTTCATCATTTCCTGGAGTTTCATTGACAAGTAGTCACTACTCGTGATAGGCTCGTACTTTGGCAACGACCCGTGCTTCGTGAATGTGTCGTGCACTTTGACGATAGAATTGCTATCGGGGTCGACAAAAAAGGCAATTGAAAAACGTTCGCGCGCCGCCATTTCCGCGTTGGCGACAATAACTCGATGTGCAGTAGCTCGCCAAACATCGTTGGTCCATCTCGCCATTAGAGCCCCGGTATTGACAATGGCGCCCTGCGGGCCGTCATTCGGCAAGACCACGTCGATCCAGCCCTCATTCTCGCCTCCTGCCTGTCCGCCAGCTTCGCCGCCTTCCACTGGTTTGATCTGGAGCCCTTCGACACCGTTCTCGCCCAGCAACAAAAAAGTAAAAGCTCCGAAATCTGTATGCTCGCCAATGCGAATTGGACGATCGGTCGACTCAGCAGAAGTATCATCCAGCTCACATGCAGGATAGTGCAAAAACCGAATTGTACACAAATCCAGGTCCACCAGGGCGTTTGCAAAGAAATCCAAAGGCAAGCTCAACGCCAAAGCACAGGCTATGGCGTACCGTCGAGCAAGGTCCCTGTATTTTGCTTGTAGTTTTTCAGTAACTTCCACGAACGAGTCGGGGCATCCCGACAGGTCGTTTTGTCTCTTTGGAGGAAAACTTAGATTAAAGGCTTCTTTGAGTTCATTGGGCCGCGACCGATTAATGGACTCCGACAATACTGGGGCAAATCCCATATTGTCTTTCGGATTGATTCGTCGCAGATGGGTTTTTTTGAAATCTTCGCTCAGATCAAAAAGCTCTTTGGAAGATTGGAAAGCCTGAGAGCGCAAGCCGTCCGACAAGCCGAAATTTATAATATGTAGAAATCCGTGGTTCCGGCATACTTCATCCATTTGCTTGGCTACTGCGACTTGCTCAGATGTTGGCTCCGTGCCGATCACAGCGCCTTCCTCATTCAAAAAGGGTGCAAAATCAATGGTTGGGATCGACATTTTCGTGAAATATTACTAAACACGTCCAGCAAGTGTTACTACAGTCTTGGTGTTTTAACTGTAAACAGCCAAAATGGGTTTTTTCTTCGCGGATCAATTTTACTCACAGTCAGTCAAATCAAAAATTTTACTGCCGTCCAGAAAAAGCGAAGCTGGAAAAAGTGAGACAGAAGCCGACATGATCGTCCACAACGTTTCTCAGAATACCTATCTAGCTCAAGAAAAAAAGGCACAACATGATTCGAGCTGAAAGTCTCCTAGACAAACAAACAATCCGAAACGACATGGCCTATACTGTTAAAGAGAGTGAACCTTCGAATTACACTTACATTAATAGCGAATTGTTGGGATATACTGACAGACACCACAGTCCAGCGAGGCAGCGACAAGGGTCGAGAGCAATCGAAGTAATCCTGCCATGAAGTCACGATTTGCTTTTGCGCAAAATCGTTTGTCTACCTCTGCTTGGACTCCATATAACTGATCATGTTTCTAATTACCACCAGATCAATGGTGCGGACCTTCGTGCGGGAAAGTCTACCAGCCGTTACCGTCTCCGCGGCGGGTGCAGGCACCGGTAACATGCCAGCAACAACCAGTCAAGTTCGGTTTCGCAGCAACCGATCGCGGCGAGGTCTCTACGATGGCAAGGACGTTCGTACGGGTAACAATGTATCCTTTAGTATGAGAGCCACCAAGCGCACGTTCAAGCCTAATGTGATGATTAAACGCGTGTATTCGGAAATTTTGGACGAGATGGTGAAGTTCCATTTGACCACGTCGACGCTGCGATCCATCGACAAGGCTGGCGGTCTGGACAATTATCTGTTGAAGAACGAATATAAAGAAGGTGAAGGATTCGTTACCAAAGAGCGCATTTTGCGTCAACTGAAGTATCAAGAACGAATGGCACAAGAGACCGCCGAGCCAGCACCATAGTTTGACATTGCTTCCTGCTACGGGCTTTAAATCTGGATCGAACGTGAACATTCAAAGTTCGGCGACTGCAAAATGCAGGGCTCGCTCGGCTTGTATTCTGAGGTAGTTGTAGCGAATCTATTTAGAGCATGCATTTCTCGATGCCTATTACGAAAAAAATTGGAATAGCTTCCGGAGGATCCCTGCTGGCATGGGATGCTTTTTTAGTGAGTCTCACACTATGATGAAGGGAATTGGCACTAAGTATTAGCACGCTGACCTTGGCCTTAAGTTACACTTTATCGTTGCAGTAGCTACCGAATGCGAAGGCTGCAGCCAATTATGTTTGTGTGCTGGTGGAGGGTTAGAAAGTAGCAACGTACCCTGCTTGACGTTTTATACGACATACCAGTGGCTGGGCTTTTCTATTCCAAAAAGTCTCTCCTTATCTCCGTGTATATACTTGTCGTGATCGGACGATCTTTCGCAAGGCTCTCTCGTGCATGTTGTGGTATCGGTAGAACGTAACGGGTCGCAGATTCGTTTTGGCCTGTTTCGGGTCCACAACTACACTCCTTATCAACCAACCAATTTAGAGGTGTAAGCTTGACTACTCACTAACTTGTGAGAGTATAAGACTCTATTTGACTATTCCCGGATTCATAAAAAGCTCTCAAACCCGTGTGAACAGAACTCTTCAGGCTTGCCGGGCATCGTCCTTAGATAACCAATCCCAATGGATACCTACATAGTTTTATTCACGTCCTTGTAGTATTGCGCTTTGTACTCTTGCATCGAGCGTGATAAAAGCAAATACGTAGTCTGAGTCTTGTAATAGTGTCCTGTTGCCAGCGAAAAGAAATGACTTATATTATGAAAAAAGCGACATAAGACTCTCATGTCGCGAAGAAAGCGCACCGATGCCTTTTTGTTCGGGTGTGACACAGTGAATAGAAGAGACGCAATGGCAGACCCGACAGTGCCCGCGAAGCACCACTTGAGACGACGATGCTTTCCGCCCTCTCGGGGCAACCAGAACGTTTCCCACCAAAACAAAGAAAGAAGCGGAAGTCATTTGGTAGAATAATGGATGCCACAGTATAGAGAAAGAGCTGCTGATTCACAGTAAAATGGACAAGCAACGGCGACGGAGGGGGATAAGACACGATGGGACTCGAAGCGATGGTACGTAGCGACAAAGAAATTGCACCAGCATTTCCCTCCGTCGGAGACGACAGAGACTCCGATACACCTTCTTTTGTGCAACTCGTTGCTAACGTGCACTTTGTGCCACGCCGACGCGTCCCAGTTATGCCACTTGTGCTCAATCGGACCAAAACAACAGCCGATATCAAGCGGACTGCGCCGCCGGATGGTGCCGAAAACAACGTCCACGACGAAACCAGTCCAACGGAGTTGTCCGCATCCAGTTGTACGCCGACTGCGACACCGACACGCGAAAGCCACGTTGCTAACGCGAACATTGCGACTCCCGACACCGAAGAATGGGAATGCGATGCAACGCCTCTCTTGCTGCGACGGATGCGGTCGCTAGATATAGACTGGTCGGATACGAGTCCGTTCCCATCACGACAGAGGCCCAACAGACTCGATGACGATATAGAAACGGCGTCGATGTTGTCAATGGGGTCTACCAGTTTTGTGTCATCAACGCCACGACGCAATCCAACTCGGCCCCGTAATCCAATTGCGGTGATTGTGACGACACCCGATTTTCCATCGACTCGCTGTCGGCGTGCTTCCAATACGAATACACACAGTCCCAGCGACTCCGTATTTGACCGGTTGTACCAGCACGGCCGTGCAAAAATACGTGCCGAACGGGAACGATCGACACAGTACCCATCGCGAACGACAAATAGGTCTGCAAATACGTTCCGTCAGCGTGGGTCGAGTGGAATGTCAATTATTTCCAGTGATTCGCCCCTGCATCCGAGTGAAGACTCCATATACGAACGTTTATATCGCAACGAAACTCGATCCCCACGTCGACTTTCCACCTGGTCGCCGAGTGATTCGTCTTCACTGCAATCCAGCACATCTTCCTGGCAACGAAGACTAGATTACACTCCGCCAATGGACGTTCGGAAAAGGAGACAACGTTCTCGTCTGACATCAAGGTCCGCAAATTCCACAAATGCTTCTACAGCGGAGGCAACTGTCAACGCGAACTCTGTTTTTGAACGATTGTACCGTCGGGAACCCCGGCCTCGATCCAACTTGTACAGTTTACCCATTCATCAACGGAGACTTCCCAGCGTGAACGGCACTAAACGACAGATAACCGAGTCAATAGGCTGCTCGGCAGCTTCTCACCCAGAGAATCCAAGTGATTCCGAACTTGAATTGTTGGCGCACGAGATATCGCTGCTAACCAAAGAAGGACACGTGACTGACGACGGGTCGACTTCGACGACGACGAGGAAAGATTCCGAGCTGTCCATGTTAGCCCAGGAATTGGCTTTGCTTGCTGACGGACTAGAAGATGAGGACTCGGAGGATATGAGGGGTTTTGAGCTGGTTGAGCCAAATCTTTCTTCCACGTGGTGGATTGAATCGCAGATAATTGCTTTGCAAGCTGCTTGGAGATTGCGACAAAGACGTGCTGCTTTGAACCGCGAAAGAAAGTATGCAATCACAATTCAGGCGTATTGGAGAGTCTATCAGGTGCGCAAGCAAAGATGGCTGGCCTTTACAAAAATATTGGAAATTCAGAAAGTCATCAGAGGATATCTCGCCCGCCAAATGTTTAGGAATATGATAAATCGATGGAATGGCGACAGACATGAAGTCGCTTCGATTTCAGTTCTGCAGCGTGCTTGGCGTTCTTTATCAGCAAGGCAAAAATTTCGTGGCACGAAGCTTTCCGTTTTAAAGGTTCAAGCGACTTGGCGAATGTATGTTCAGAGAACTTCATACCAAGATATTTTGGAAAGGTTGGAAAATGAATCCTTTAGATCATTATTTGGGAATTCCAAAACTTTGCACGACAACGATGATTTTATCGGTAGCCATATATCCGATAGAGCAAACGTTGACCGTTTCCAAATCCTGCGCACAATCGAAACCAAGATACACGAGCGTATCCCGTGAAGATCCAGTCTGTATGGCGTGGCCACAAAAGTCGCCTTGTGTTGCCTCAGCAGCTGAGTGCTTGTCGATTCGCTGCATCTATAGTGAGTATCCAAAGCTGGTGGAGAAGTTATTCTACTAGAAGAGATTTACAATCACTGGAGAAAGCAGCAGTTAAAGTTCAATCCATTTGGAGAATGCACTCTCTCCTTGGATACCTCAAGATCAGGAATGCCTCCAGTACCGTGATTCAGTCGGCATATCTTGGTTATGTTTTGAGATTATGTTTGTTTCGAAGAAGGGCGGCCATTCGAAGATTAGAGCAGAGATATATTAAGAGACTTCGCAGAACCCATCAGGTCCGAGAAAATTATGCGTCAGCAATCCTCCAAAGTTGCTGGAGAATGCATACAATAAGGGATGACTACGTGTACCTTCGATACAATTCTATTATGGTTCAGTCATTTATAAGGAAAGCTGTGGTTCGTACCAGATTCTTGAAAGAACTGGCAGCCATTATAACCATCGAACAATGGTGGAGACGGTGGGCTCTCCACTTGCTGACTTTGAAAGAAACGATGGCTAGAGGAGCAAGAAATGATGGAGCAACAAAAATTCAGGCCATCTGGCGAGCTTATCATGAAAGCCGTATTGTGCGTACCTTGCGATCGAAAGTTATTTTAATCCAATCGGTAGCTCGACAGCGATCTTGCAACAATTTACTGAAAAATAGGAACGATGACAGATTGGCGCTCCAAGTTGTACGCATGACGGTTCATGACCAGGAGGCAGTACTGGCTAGTTATTCCACCCTATTCGCAAAGCATTCTACAGGTGGAGCCCAAGTGAGGCAAACTAAAAGTAATCAGACCGTGGCACCTGCTACAATCATTCAGAAGACATGGCGAATGTCTACCGCGTTCAAGCGATACTCGACGCTTCGAAGCTCGTCAATTCTGCTTCAAAGCATAATCCGTCAACGCCATACCACAAAGATATTGATGAGCTATCCTAAACATGCAATCGCGATACAAACATTTTGGAGAAAAGTTCGTTGTGTTTTGAACCTTCGTTTCATTAAAAGCCGAACAGTCACTATTCAATCGCATATTCGTTGCCATTGCAAGAGATTGACATTTTTAAGAAAAGGTCGTGCTCTACGACTCATACAACGATCATGGCGACTTTGGCGAGCTCAGATTGCCTTCCGTGACCGACGACTACATGCTATTTTGATCCAGGCCAAGGCAAGATGCTACCTCCACCGTCGAAACTATTCCTGGTACCGACGGGCGGCAACACATATTCAATCTCGATGGAGAGTGTCAGAAGCTGGAGTCAATTTTCGTAGAGTACGTACATCCGCACTGATTCTACAGAGCCATTTCCGGCAAGTTAAGGTAAAGTCAAAATGGCGTAAGCTACAAGAGTCGTTAATCATGATGCAGCAATGCTGGCGGTTGTATGCAGCTCGATCGAAATTCTTGTCCTGTAAATTCCGCTCCATCGTTATCCAGGCCTTCTTTCGTGGTGTTAGCGCCCGTACCAGATATGTTCGGGCAATTAAAGGTTCAACAGATATACAGAAATGTTGGAGGAGATACATAGTCAGAGCTGGGTTGCAGCACTTGCGATCCGCAACAATCATTGTGCAAAACTCATTTCGAGCCGTAAGAGAGAAAGACAGCTACGTGAAGTCACGTATGTGCGCAATCATGATTCAAGCTATCTGGAGGCGCTTTTGGGGACAACACTTGTTCCGCCTGAAGCAGACTAGTGCAATTGCGATACAATCGCTTTGGCGGGTGCGATTAGCATTTCGCGTGTATCTATCACGTGCGGCATTCTGCTCGAAAAAACAGCAGATAAAACGCCAAATGTCTGCTGTCGCGATCCAAAAAGCGTGGCGTGTGCTCAGGGCAACGACAGAGTTCAACAAAGTTTTATTTTCTATTGTAAAGCTTCAAACGTGTCTCAGGGGATGGAAGCAAAAAAATGCTCTCCGTAGGCAGATAGCCGCAGTGTTGGCTCTGCAAAAATGGTTCAAAACGCTGCTTGCTGCACGACTTGTTTCCAGGAAGCGACGATGGGCGAGTTCAGTGAAATTACAATCGATGGTGAGGTCAGCAATATGGTCTCGTATGCTTCGCAAAGCACGAAGCGCCGCAGCTTTGATACAGCGAAATTATAGAATGTGCCGCTGGAGAAATGCATACAGATCAAGTCAGATCTCCTGCGTTGTTATCCAGTCATGGTGGAGAAAAATTCACACGAAGCGACAACTTGCCACATTGTGTACCTCCGTTCTTAGGATTCAAGCCTCCTGGAGATCAAGACACAACAGAGTCAAGCTTCTTGACTTACGTGAACAGCTTTTTACTCAAAGGAAAGTACGGGCAAATCATGCCCGGTGCTTGGCGTCAAAATCATCTGCCAACCGAACTTTGACACCCTTATTACATCGAGAAGCTCAGCGTATTCAGGCTTGCATTCGAAGACATCGCTCTGAGACTGACTACACCCTGTTGAAGGAAGCCGTGCGAAGAGTCCAACTCATGTACTATGTCTCTAGACTCACACAAAAGACTGACCAAGCAAAGCGGGCCGTCGCTTTGCTTACAAGTAGCATTGACGGCCAGCTCTCGGTAAGAGCGGGGTTTGTTGCACTGTTGCATTTACAATTGGTATTCGCGTCGAAGATCCCATCCAGTGTTGTCCGTCTTGTTCGCGAATCTGACATATGCTCAAGGATGCGGCTCAAAGCTTGGAAAAGTGAAAAAGCAACCGCGGAAAATGTAATTTGTGTTCTCATACAGCGAAGCTACCGTTTGTATCGACAACGCCAGCGAGCTGCTTTCTTTTTGAGACGCTATCCTTGCAATCAAGGTAAAACCAATACAGCATCCTTTTTTGCAGCTCCCGACGCCACCAAAAACCCGAATGATCGTCGCGCTGTGAGTGTCAAAGTAATTCAGCAACTGGATCAGCAACGTTTGCTGGTTAAGTTTTGCCATGAGACTTTTTTGCGCCAACGGTTTGCTGCGATGGTCTTGCAAGGATTTTGGCGAGAGCTTATGGCGCTGAGGTCTCACCAAGCCGATGGTCGTCGCAATGTAATCGCCACTCGTGGAGCGGAACCTTTTGCTGATGGTAAACAACACGTGCTCCGCCTCCACCAAGAAAAAAGATCTCTGTATTGTTATCGAGCCGAATTCGCTGCCAGTATCATTCAGTTGCGTGTTCGTAAATACTTCTTCAAATGCAGGTACGAATCAAACATTGCAATCTGTAGTTTTCGAAGACATCATGCTGCCCGGGTCCTCCAAAACTTTGCACGTCAAGTTTACATACTACGACTGAGGAACAAAGTTATCGCAAAATATATTTGTGACCGCCATGCTGCACGTATTTTACAGATTTGGTTTCGAAACATACTGTGTCTTCAGAGAAAAGCGATTGTCCAGATCCAACAACAAAAAGCTCTCTATGTACTCCAGAAATTTGGTCGACGTGTTCTGTTAGACTCAAAGTCTGCCGTCGAGGTTGCTGTGAAGAAATTGCTTAAAACGATTGATGCTTCCTCCCGCCAGCACACGAGAGATCTTCTGACAGCAAGGGGTGGCAACCTTTGCCTAGACCGCTACGCACTTTATGTGCATCAGCAACAAGGGGATATACGTGGGAACGAGCATGCTGCGAGGTTTTCTTATTCCAAAAGCAGTTGGCTAGACGACAGCCTACACCTGTCCGCTCAAGCTCACAACATTGCTCCGAGAGAAGACGCATTCGAATCTCTTCTTTCGCCGATCAAGCCAGTACGCGAGCCTTCCTGTTCGCCATAACACAGCTACACTCTGACAGATCAATAAACCTTTTTGGCGAATAGAGAAAAAGGTTTCTCGGTGACTCGATGAAAATACTCGTCCCTTTAGCCGTGTTGCTAATTTCATGGTAGGACGAAGCGAAAAGTAAGGAAATTTTCATAGGCTAAAACAGCTTTTTGAAGTGATATGATGTTGGAAACGTTTGGACCACAATTGCGGCATGAGAAAGTACAGAAAATCGCTGCGGATCAGGAAAATCAACAGCAACAGCAAAAATAACATCCAGTCAACAACGTAGCAACGGAACTTTTGTCGTTTTTCGGAAGAAACACCGAGACCATTTAAGCAATTGGCCCGGCCAACACGATTCCCCCAAACCATAGTGGATGCGTTGCCGGGCTAGAGAAGACAGCGATTATTATCTAGCGATTCTACTGTCTTCCCGCATGCTTTCTCAGCGCTAATACAGTTTTTGTGTGGCACGGAAGTAATGGAATGTGTTTTGCTATGTGATCCATGTACACCGCTGATTTTTCACATACACAATTGACAGTGATGAAATCATCTGCCACGAGTAAATGCAAAAACATCTCTTCCATTTTTTAAATCCAAGATTCAGGTTTGTGCGCTGCGTAAGTTCGGCAGTTGTTTATGGCCTGAAAGCAGTCCTGTAGGAGCTAACTTTTTCTTTATCACGTTAAAATAAGCTTTATGTTCATCCATCTTTCACGGGAAAGAGTCATGTCCAAATTTTGTAAATTCGCAGATCAATGAAAGAAACAAACTGTAAGTCAGGTACTACAAACCTCGCTTCAAGGTTGGTGTAATCAAGAGGGTCTTCGGCAATCATTGAGACGCTTGCTTCTTGTCCTCTACATCGTCATCACCTTCCTTCGGTTTTGTTCCCTCAGCTTCCGAGGTCGTATCTTCCTTCTTCTTCTTTCCGAAGAGCTTCTCAAACGCAGAGCCTGCTGCGTTAGCAATACGGCCAGATATTCCAATTCCGTGAGCTGTTGCCTCCGCGTCAAACTCTCTCAACAACTCTTCTTGACGGGGCGTGATTTCTGTCGGTATTTGCAATTGCAGATGTACAACCTGGTTTCCCTTTCCGGCTCCGTGCAATTGTTGAATACCTCTACCGCGAAGCATCAGTTTCGTATCTGGCTGGCAACCTTTCGGAATTTTCATTTCCACTTCACCCGATAGCGTTTTGACGTCAACAGTTCCTCCTAGAACCGCCTGTGTCAAGCTGATCGGTATCTGTACATGAACGTCGTACCCATCTCGTTCAAAGTACTTGTCCGGTTCTACCAGAACCTGCACCAGCAAGTTACCGGGAGGTGCCCCGGGATCACCTTCCGCACCCTTTTCCGCCAGCCGCAGGCTCATTCCATTATCAATACCGGGAGGTGTATCAACGGTGACATCGCGTTCTTTCACTTGAACCTTGCCCGTTTTTCGATTGACGGTTTCGTAACGCAAATGCAAATCTTTGGACGCTCCAAAGACGGCTTCCTGAAAGGTAAGTTTCACGTGCATTTGCAGGTCGGCACCCCGACGCGGACCACGAGAGCGCCGACGACCACCACCACCGCCACCACCAAAGAACATATCAAACAACTCTTCAGGATCAATTTCGGAACTTCCCGTAGAGGAAAAGTGAAACGACCCGTCACTGAAATCAAAACCGCCATTGCCAAACGGATTTTCACCCTGAAAATTGGGGTCGACACCAGCGTGTCCAAACTGGTCGTATCGTTCGCGCTGCTTATCATCCGATAGCACTTCGTAGGCTTCCGTGACTTCTTTAAACTTTTCAGACGCTTTTTCGTCACCCTGTAGGAACATATTGTGAGCAACATTGGCCAAACGAAACGCAGTGTGTTTCCTATTCGTTTGCAAAATCACAATAAAGACGACGTACCTTATTCGTATCGGGATGGTATTTCTTGGCAAGTTTGAAGTACGCCTTTTTGATTGACGCCTTATCTGCCAAACGAGTGACACCGAGCATTTCGTAAAAATCACGCTTGGCCTTGGAGGAAAAAGCTCGCATTGAGGTGGCCATCGAGGATGGGGCGGCATTACTCCTTGACAACGTGCTGCCCGACTTGGGCGACGGGAGAGTGGAATACGTTCGTGAAGAATTATATTCGATTGCGGTGAAGTTCGTCACCGAGGCTGCGGCTGCCAAAGTCGACCGCTGGCGAACGGCTGCAACCGGAGCACCGAAAGGCTTCGAAGCTAAGCGAAACGAGGAAGTAGCTTTGACCGAAGCTCCCAGCGCCGTTTTCGTGACCGAGGAAGACATAATTTGCTGTTCAGGGGAAACTAAACGTATTGAAAAGAAACGTGATGGAATACTCCACGGACTCACAGCATTCAAGGCCCTTTCGAAATGCAACAATGGGAGAAACGGGAGAGGTTGTATACTTTTTCTCGGAGCTGGCGATAGAGGTAGACGGACCCAACCGTATCGCAATACCGCTTGGCGGAATCTGATTCAATTTTGATGGTGAACCGGATAAGTGGAGAAAAACAAGAAATTTGGAGGTACATACGGCCAGACAAGCGAAACGTGACGTGGAACAATTCGAGAAAATCGAACGACACATTGGAGTACCCAATGTGAAAGTCAAATTCCTATGTTTCAGAATTCCATTCAAAGAATTCGTCCTCGTGCAACACACGAGCCAAATAAGATGCGATTACAGGTAATGCACGTAATGTAACACAACGGCAAAGAAGAAACATACACACTCGAGAAAGGATTCGTCGACGGTATTGATTCGGCGTCTACTTTCAATCAATTCAACTCGTTTTGCTTCTTATTTGTTTTGTTTTCAGAATGTGGACCCTTCGTCATCTCGTTGCATTCACTAGCTTGCTGGTTACGGGCTCAGCTTTCTCTCTCCTTCCTTTGCAACTGAAATCGCCCAACCGGCTCGCGGCAGGGGGAAGTTCCAATTGGGAAGGATCCGGAGGCGGTGCTGGTTCGATCGAACAGATTGAGTTTAAGATTTTCTCTGATGGACGTGTAGAAGAAACGGTTCGGGGAGTCAAAGGCAACAATTGCCATAAGGTGACGGAGACCATCAACGAAAAATTGGGAAAAGTTGTCGCCAGCGCTCCCACCGAAGAAATGTTTGAACAAGAACTTATCGTGAATCAAAAGATATCTCTGTCCGAGTCTTCCGACTCGTGGGATGGGAGCTCCTCGTGGTAGTGTTCGATGGATGTCAGTTTGTGTACTTAATTGATTACAGCAGGCATGCGTCCAGAGGTATTTGCTCAACCTAACAGCGAACAAATCGCTTTCTCCTTCACTATTGAAGCTTCAAATAGATACCCTTATGGAAATGTAGGTCACTACCTAACTGGACTAAGGCTTATTTTGTCAATTCACTCAATCTATGGGATTGTGCGCGAACCCCGAGGCCGGCTTACGAAAGAATTTAACACTGAAAGAAACTTGCGGAATGCTCACCTCTATCGAGGTACATCGAAGCGGATACAGGAACGCACGGGTCCGCATACATCGCGTAGTTTGACGGCTCGAACTTTTGCGAGTCCAAAAGATGTAGGGAAATGCATAGTTCCGAACATAACCTCTGTGTTCACTCCTAGCAGTGTGATTAGCCGAGTCTTTTCTGTATCTAAAAGTATATCTACTCCGACAGACATACTCGAGACATGCTCAATTAAATAGTTTCGAAATCATACCCAATCAATGAGCCTGAACCGCGCGGGGCAACGCAAGTCAGCGAATTACTTTTAGCCTTGACAATGTTCTGGATCAATTCACTCACTGTCACTCCAAAATCATATCTCTCTGGCAATAACCCGGCCAATTTGATCGATACCTTTTTTTGTCGCCAAACATTTAGTGCTCGCCCCAGGTAATTCGGTTTATTGATTCGTCGTAATCAATCTTTTTCTCAATCAAGTTGTGTTACTACGATGATCGTCTACGCTATGATTTGTCGAGCGATCGACGCAGCAGTGCTAGTGGAGTTCGCTGAAGAACTCCAAGGCAACGCACCACAAGTAACGTCTTCGTTGATGGAAAGCTTGCGAGACCACCCTGAACTTGTCAATGAAGGCGATCGCAAAACTTATGTGCAACGAAACGAATCACAAAGTGATATCATTTCACATTTTTTGGAATCCTGCGCCGTCGCTCTAGGAGATCAAGGAAATAGCGTAGAGGAGTTTTATTTTCACTTGTTCAAAATGAATGGTATCTTTTACTGCTGCATCGGAGACGATCCTGATACTCGAGATCAGAAGGTGTAAGTTGGATGGTAGGGCCCGTACATCTTGTTTTTGCCTCCATCACCTCACCCCCATTAATTTTATTCGTGCTGTGTAACTTTCAGCAACTTTGCGTTTCTAGAACACATTTGCAATGAATTTGTCACGACATTTCGATCGAGTCGTATTGAAAGTGCGAACGCTTACTCCTTAGACAAACAGTTTAAACCGACACTGCGCTCCTCCATGCATCATTACAATACTAATCACAAATCGATTGGCCAAGAGGACAAGGTTCGCTGTGTTTTGGCTCAAGTTGAGGATATGAAGGCTGTCATGGGCCGGAATATTAATTTACTTTTGAGTCGAGGAGAAGATTTAAATGCAATGAGCCAGAAGTCGGACACTATGCAGGAGGATGCTATGGTATTCAAGAAAAACACCACCACAGCAGCATGGAAGTTGCAACGACAAGTTTACCTTTATGGACTCCTCGCCGCATTGGGTATTGTGCTATTGATTTATATGATATCGATTAGTGTTTGCGGGGCACGTCTCAAATACTGTCGTTCCAGCCGGGCAAGTAGGAACAACAGCACTAATACGGGAGGAAATTGAGCATCAAGACTAGTAAAATAGTACGGTAAACCAAATATTGCTTCCAGTGTTTCTAGTATTGTTTCGTTGAACTATGCTCGAGCTTGTCAAATCAGCAATGAATTTTTTCGGTGATGTAGCCACATATCGATATATTGAATTGTGCAGATGATCAAATGTGAAAGCAACATGAGTGCATGTGACTAGCACCAAGCGAATCGACAATGGGCCCTCTTTTCCGTAGAAGCAATCTTCTTTGCTTATTATTCCTCTTCAAGCTTTCCACCCTTAAACATTTCCTTCTTGGAAAGACCAACTGCTTCCCTACTCAGTTTCCACATTTTCTTGGCGGTAGGAAGATCCCGTACTGCGTCGGACTGCTGATTCTCAAAAATCTCACCACCCGATCCGCCGGCACCTCGAGGCTTTCCGTCGGGGCTCCAACGTCCCACTGTCTGAGCACCGCCATTCCAGCTCCAATAAACACCCGACTTAGTGCATTGTGGGTCGTCTATAACCTGAGCAAGACGTTCCCCAGCTTCCTCCATACCAACGTAGCCACCCGTGACGTACTTCATGAACCAAGGGAACGCCTTGCGAAACCAGGGACGTTTTTCGCGGAAGAGAGCGGTCTCAGCGATACAGCCCGGGTACATGGAGGAAAACACGATACCGGTATCTTTGTGGTAAAGACGGTTAAGCTCGGACACGGTCATCATATTGCATACCTGGTTTGCAGAGTGAAAGAAAGGAATAATGTCAGGGATGAAATTCTTACCATCCATGATCGTCTTATCTGTGAAACAGATTGAAACGTACTTTGGAATCTTTGTAAGCCTTGGCACCAAAGAATGGCTTGCCATCCGCCATGGCAACCGGCTTCTTGGCGCCTTTCTCAAATCCTTGGAGTTTACCCAAATCAGCCTGTGGGTAGACGAGACCTCCACCGACGGTATTGGTATTTCCAGTGATGGACCCCACGATGCAGACACGAGCACCCTTGGCACGAGACATGTCATCCATCAAGAGATGAACCAACAAAAAATGGCCGAGGTGATTGACACCCATGGACATTTCAAACCCATCGTCGGTCCAGGCCGGTTCAGGATCTTTGGGCTTGTACACGGCAGCATTGCAGATCAAGTGTGTCAAAGGACGGGCAGCTTTGAACGCTTTGAGGTTGCTCACAAAATCGCGGACCGATTGCAGATTACCAAGTTCAAGCTTCATAACAACGTACGAGTTGTCTGGGAGTCCCTTTTCTTTGGCGACTGTAGGGAAGAAAGAAATCGCCAAGCAGCACACATTTCGTTAGAATTCTTCACACGCACCAACGACCAAAGGAAGTAAGCTGCGTTTAAAGCATCGAGTGCGTACCTTGCTTGCCCTTTTCGACATCGCGACACGCCATGACGACAAAATATCGCCCCGTCTTGGCGAGGGTGGTGGCGCAGTTCAAACCCAACCCCGACGACGCGCCGGTAATGACTACCAGTTTTCGGAGGCCAATCTTGAGACCTCCCAATACCTTGGGCATTTCCTTTTCTTTTTCAAAATACAGTTTATCAGGCAGCTCTGTTTCTTGAAGCATAGCTTCGCATTGAGTTAAGGAAGAGCTCGAGGCTTGACTACGAAATAAGGGGGACGACAAGGAGGTCGTTAACACGGATGGAACCGGAACATGGACCTTGTTGGTATTCAAAGAAGGCGAAAAGGCCGAAACCGCGGAAGCAGTCAGCAAAATCACTAGGAAACGCATCATGACTAAATCCGAATCTTTCTTGTTTTCAAAGGAGCAACGAATGATATGGATAGAACTGGATGCAAATCAACAGTAACTGTGAATGAGCTGTTTACGAGATTTGTTTCACGTCGTCGTCGATTATATATATTGATGGCGGACAGTGGCGTATACGGATCGCTCTGCGTTCCCGCACATTTTTCTCCATGAATCTGTGTGCTTGCGCGAAAAGGAAAGTTGAGGTTGTCAAGATCCTCCGGGTTAGTAAACACTTCAACTTGGAATTGAGATATTTCGATTCGCTCATTCCGTGTCTCGTTCTTTTCTCGTTCCAACACAGTATTCCTCAGACATAGCTAGGACAAGGCTCTAGCACCATCTACTACTATCCGCAGCGCTCCAGCTAGAAGAAAGCTACCTATGCGATTGCTTACAATAACTGTGATGTAAATAGCAAGTGCTTCAAATGGTAGTTGAAACATCTTGGCATTTACAGCTTGCCAACCAAACCAAGACAGAATGTATCCTGATTTCTAGTATGATTTTATTAAAGAGGCAAAAAGTTATCAAAACGCCTTTCAGCCATCGATTCTTCACACTTGCAAGAACTTAAAATCCACCGGGCGCTTCACGGTATTGGACGGAAATCATACTTGAAGGATCCCCACCGACGGGGACCGTATACGGCGCCGGAACGGAAGCGGACAAATCCTGGCGGGCTGGTAGGATTTGCTGCTGTTGCTGTTGATATTGTGACGGCGCCGGGACGTGCATCATCGATTGAGCCATAGACGGAGGAGCCTGGGTCGTCTGCATGTACTGTTGTTGTTGTTGCTGCTGCTGCCGTGGTGCGGCTTGTGGATCTTGGGGTTGAGGAGGTGCTGTCGAATCGGTGGGAGCAATCGAATGGCTATTGCTATCCAACTGGACCTGTTCTAGTTGTGGGATTAGATTCGCCCATACTTCTTCCATGCGCTTGTTGTAGTCCACCTGTAAAGCAATGTAGTCCAAGACCGTCCGCCGCATGTCTTCCGCTTTTTCGCGTTTGAAGCGGTCCACTTCCCGTAGTACCCGCTGCGAAGTAGCGGCAAAATCTTCCCGCGCGGCTTCGGCTGCTTCCTGTGCCCGGCGCATTGACATTTCCGTCGTGTAGGCCTTGCTTTCTTGTCCAATTTGGGCGCGTAATTTTGACAGACTCGTTTGCTTGGAGTCCACTTCACTGCAGCAGGTACTGTAGGTGAGACGCTTTTCGTGGCGTCGTTGGAGGGCGAGTTTGACAGCGTGGATTGTTTTAATGTAATCCTGAAGCGGCTCTTCGAACTGTGCCATTTCCTTTTCGGCGTGTTCGGCCGACAAGACGGAAAGACGATCCGCCGTTTGGCCCATTTTACTCAAGGCATCGCCCAGAGCATCCGCTTCCGACTGTCCCAGAAGATTAAAGGCGAGTCCGAACTCAAACATTCCATTGGCAATTTCTTTACCCTTGCGTACCAGTCCCGACGCTTGATGAGAGACGTTTCTCATTTGATTGTCCAATCCGTGTATGTAGCGCTGAATTTCTTCGAACAGATCATCATCCGGACTGCGCACTAGATCACCCGTCATGGAGGTTTTGGCCTCGGCGAACCATCGCTTCAAACCGTCCTTCTTGTTGGGCGAAACCGCGTTGGGTGCCATCACCATCATCATGGACTGTGAATGACTGGCCAGGACGGTTCCAGTTTTGGCGTGCTTGGCGGCTTGAAAAATGACGTCGTCCGCCCGCAAAAAGGTATCCAAACAAGTGGAGTCGGCCAATTCTGGATGCGTTGCCACGCGACGTAAAAAGCGTTCGAGTTGGACCCGGCGGTCTTCCACAAAGGCTGGAGAGAAGCGGCCCACTGGTTGCTTGTCGGGAACGGGCGGGACAATGGCACCGGCACGCTCGTGGTGGAGTCGCTCGTACAACCACAAAAAGTCCGAATACCGACGCAAGACGGCACTGTAGGTGTTGTTCATAAGGTGCACATCCTGCGGAACCTCGCCGGGAGTTGCGGATGGGGGGCGTACGTCAACCCGGTACGATGTGTATTTGTTCAAGCCATCCGCGTGCTGTACAGGATCCGAAACCTAACGAAACCACACCAAACACAGAAGACAAATGTCGAGAGTCAGGAAATGCTAGAATTTACATAAAAGGAAGTGACTCGCCCGGAATGAAGCACAGTCAATTAATCCACGACACAGCCACGTCAAACAGTTACAGTACCGGGACTTACGGTGATGTGCATCGCCTCGTCCTCGGGTCTGTGTCGCTGCGGAACGCCCTGTACCGCTGCTCCGGGAGGTCCAGAAGTACTCATCATGATCAAGGATTGGAAATGACTCGTGTGAGCGACTGACAAAAACGAAAGGGTTTGTCGTTCACGTGAGACGACAACCGTTTCAAAGTTCGTTGACTTTCGTCGGACCCTTTTTTTTTTTTTCGTTTCGAAAAAGGACTCGTACGGAGTGTGCCCGAATACGGGTGCGTTTGGGACTCGCGGAACTCGACGTTCGGTACCGCAGGACTGTGAGTGTGGATTCGGCGCCGCGTGTTTGTGGCCGAAGGGCGGGGCGGGGCGGGGCGGGGCTTCACCTTGGTACCCAGACAGTAAAGTTACTATTAGTAGGATTTCCCGACAGCACAGCTGTTGCTTGTCTGTTTCTATATTGGGCCTCTGTACTTCAATCGCCAAGCGTTGAATTTTGAATTTTGCTAGGCTTGTATGTCGCAATGGGAATGGAATCCTACAATGCTATAGGATGCATTCACTCTCCGCAAGATTCGCGCCGCCACATTTTGGACCCGTTTCCGAGTTTTGGGATGACACCCGTATCGTGGACTCCTTGTAAAACCAGTGACCCTAACGGAACCACCACCACCACCACCAAGTCATCTGCATACCACAAAGAGGACAAATTTCCAGCTTTTCCTATTACAACCACTACCACCATGAGATTTCCGACTGGTGTTTTCGTCGTCGTACCGGTATCCTTCTGGCTAGAGGCAACGTACGCCCAGAACGCAACGCGTGCGCCGACGGATACGATTCCGGAAGGAGTGACCGTCTGCGATGCGGACGAGGCCTCGGCGACTTCGACGGTCCCGTTCGCGGCGATTCGCTCCTTTTGCGTAAACGGGGCACCCTGTCCGTCCAACTCCACTACCGCATCGGAGGACTTTCTCTCCTACTGTGACTGTCCTTCCGGACTGGCGGGACCGCATTGCGAGTTTTTCGAATCGCTTCTCCCGATTTGTGACTTGGACTGTGCGAACGGTACCTGTGTGCTAGGAATCGAATCACTGGCTCAGGTAGATGATTGGATGGCCAGTCCTGCTGGATTAGAACCTCGCTGCGAATGCAACAAGGGGTACTCGGGGGAAGCCTGTGATCAGAAAGGCGTTCCCTGTGGACAATACGATTGCTTCAACGGCGCGACCTGTGTATCCACCGAGCTGGATGATGGACGAACGGAGTACTTTTGCGATTGTACGACTGCTCACGATGGTAACACGAGCTATGCGGGACGATTCTGCGAATCTCCCAGCACTTCCAGCTGCAATGAATTTGCCGATCACAACGGACGTCAGTTTTGTGTCAACGGTGGATCCTGTCGATCGGATTCGTAAGTGCTAAAGCTACCGCATCGTCAGAAATAGACGTTAACTTTTCAGTTCCAAGCTAATCCTAGTTCATTTTCTCCATCGCACAGATTCTTGGGTTGTGACTGTCCTGAAGGATTTATCGGACCCATCTGTGAATTCACCTACAAGGAGATCGAATACACGGAGTGCAACTTGGAGTGCGAAAATTTTGGAATCTGCCGCAAAGGTGCTAAAGATCTCAGCCTTGTACAAGCGCATGGTTTGGGTAACCGTCACCTTTTAGAAGAGAGCTTTTCGGAAGACTTTGAACACTGTGTTTGTCCGCAAGGATTTGTCGGTCTCCGTTGTGAGTTCAAGATGGAAGTCTGCCCCGGCTCTAGCCAAGTGTGCTTAAACGGTGCAGAGTGCATTCCCCACACCGACGACAATGGTTTTAAATTCGTATGCGACTGCGAATCAGCTCAAAATCCTTTCGCAAAGTATGCCGGAGAGTACTGTGAATATGAGTCAACCGGCTTTTGCACTATTGATGGCGCAAAACCTGGAAGCGGGCCCGGGCACGACGTCTTCTGTGTAAATGGCGGAGATTGTGCTGCGTATGTGAAGCATGGAGAAGAGTGAGTAATCGTTTTATTTTGGGTAGGAGTTCCTTTCGATACTTAATCCTGAAACTGACAATTATGGTTTCTCTTACATTATAGACATCCCGGTTGCTTGTGTGGTTCGGATTTCCACGGGAGCCATTGCGAATATTCGGGGAGCTCCTTAGACGAGAAAGAAGCTCTTTATAGCAATGACAGGAGGAGAGGACCAGTCCTACTCATACTAGGATCAATCTGCTTTGCATTTGTCACCGCTGGTACTCTGTATTTTACTCTTCGAACACGCCAACGACGATCCACAATGAATGCCACCACTCGGTACATAACCAACTATTCCGATTCCGCTGACCTTCCTCCATCGACCAAATCCACCAGAGAGTTTCAGGACCAGTACGACTTACACTACTCGGAAGATTTTGATTCTAGCGCTAGTAACGGCGGGGATTTTGGTGTGTTGACAGGCGTAGACGGTATCATGAAAACCATCGATCTGGATGAAGACCCCGACAGCGAAACTTTGGTGATATTTCACGACGAAGAGCCACAACTGATGGACAATGTGACGCTCGTCTAGGACGAACGGCGTATTTTGCATCTAATGCCTGTACTTCATTTTTATAGTAGCCTCTTGATTTGTTAGCGTATGGGAACCAAGTATAAAAGGTTCTATAGAAATTATGCGACGACCAAGGATCGCAGTGAATCTCCTGGTCTCGTCTCGCTAGAAGAATTCACCAAAAGGGCCCGTATAGCAGGGTCGTCGAGCTGTAATGATTGCATCTCAACATGCTTCCATGCTTGGTACAAACGAAGGGAGCGATGAACCAAATGCTCTACCAATTGGAGGAAGAAAAGGGAGTTTTCGTTGGACCCAGAAGCAAATTCTGGAATACCCCGGCCGACATCATCGTCAGCATGCAGAAACTCATCATCCTCAGATACCAGACTTCTTTTGAACCTTTCCAACCCTGCATAACGAGCGTGAGCTGCACTTTCGTCAGGTTTTGAAACAGCGTCCGAAAGTTGAGTTATACGTCGACGAATGTCATCCAAACAGCGAAACAAGGAAAGAGCTGCCGAGTTGTTCAGATGAATCTGAAAAGGCAAGGTCAACATCTGGCGTATGAAGGTTCCTGTTTCGCTAAATACTACAAGGTCTGATTCACCGAAATCGTACTCAGTATCGTTGCGAACCATACCATCCAAAACAACGATGGTTGTCTGAATTCGGAGCGACCGCGCCAAAGTGCGAGCAATTTCTTTATTGAAGGACGAAAAACACTCATTTTCCTCGGGTCTCTTTCCCAATCTAAGACGGAATGGATCATACTTGATCAGAGGGAATAGCATTTTACTTGCCTTCCAATCAGCAATTGCGTCTTCATACTTTTTCAAAGCCACGTCGGCATGATTACTGCGCATGCTCACTTCACTCAACTTTCCACTGTTGATACGATTGATTTTCCAGCGCATACGGGTTTCCAGAGGTGAGGCCATCAGCTCATCTGCCAATCTATTCACATCAACTTTGCCTGCAAAGTAGTCAGCTGCCATATGTAAAACAGCCTCGCTCGCTTCCCCAGCCAGTTTGACCTGGCGAGCAGTCTTTTCGTGTAAGACAGCCATTGTTGACTTGGGCCAAACAAAGATGGAGCCAAGGGCTCCTAGCAAGCAGCCAACAATGACGTTGCATACACGCCAAACGCCCAATTCCCATTTTGGGTCCTTGTCTAGGCCAAATGGCAACATGCATATGCAAAAGGTCAAAACGCACAGAACTGTAGCGTAGGCGTATTGTTTCTGATAGTAGGCAAAACAATAAATGGTTAGGGAATCATCTCAACATCCGATGACCCATATCTTTCTTCTGCCATTGTTATAACGTACAATGACTTTCTCTTGTCCCACCTTGCAATGGCCCGACAGAAAAATTATTCCAAAGTTAAAAATGAACATGCACGCGGTCAGAAAGAATGCTTGGTAGGTTTGTGTTGGAAAAGCCCATATGCTGAAGAATCCACAACTGAGACCCAAAAAAGCCCCAACAAAAGTTCCGATGAGCCTTTGCGTAATCTTTTCTATGACGCTAGCGGCATCCAAACTTGGAAACCAGCTCACGAACAGGACACTGACTAGTACCCACATGCCATCTGGGTACTTCCATTTCTCCGATCGGATCAAGACAAACAAGCTCGAGATAGTGAGCAGAACTGCCATGCGCACGGCAAACTGAAGGGCACCGCGATCGAGTTTAAACCGAGAAATAATATTCCACGATTTTGTACTGCTTTTTCGCCGGGTCTCGAGTTTGGCAAAAGTTTCAATGTCATAATCATAGTCATCGGCACCTTCTGTTCGTCCGGCCCTCGAATCTGCGCTCTCGAGCGTCGACAGAGACTCATTTGAGTAGGCACAAAATTCCTTGTTGCAATGATTTATCAGCGGGGAAAGTTCTTGCGCTTGTATCATGGTATTCGTGAGCGAAAGATTTGGGTTGGAACATGGTCCCATTCTTGTACCACTGGATTAATGGCTTAAAAACACTCGCTCTGGCGGATCGGTTTGTCCATTGCTTATGTACATGTACAGTCAAAAAGCCCAAGCATAGATTGTGTGAGTAAAGAGCACTTGCTGGTATCTATTTGTCGTTGAAGGCGGAAAATTCTGCTTCCTTTCCCAGATACGGAGTTTTTCGAGTGCTCGTTCGTCACAATTTCCGCATTTCTTAGAAACCGAACGCTCTTCCCCTCCCTTATTTACAGTCAGCGTCTTCCGCTTTGGGAAACAACGCATAAAATTCCAAAATACAAGTCCAGTTTTCAATCGCCACTCTTCACAAGCAGACGACGACCCATAAGCGCCGGGGGACACTGATGGAGCTCGCTCCTGGGTGTTACTGGAGTTTTCATCAGAGGTCGTACCTGACCTAACGTGATTACCCACAACATATCCACTAGCTAACTGCGACGCCCTTCAAACTGAGGGCCGTGAACGCGTTTTTGTGTGGATAAGCATTTTGAAGTCTAATTTTGCTCGGGTCAAAACAGCCTAACCCCGTTGACTGTGAGTCAAATGGCGTTTCCATGGTTTGAAGGTGAAATTCCGAATTTACGGAGAGCACTTCTTTCGTGGACATGCAGATACTAGATATTGATGATATTCGTGACTGGCAGAAAGTGACGTGCTCTGTCAATTGTGAGCGGAAGGACAGACAGCAATTCGATCTAACTGTAAAAAAGGCTAGAGTACTGTTAGTCCCTCTACCAGTGTGTCGTCGCCGCATTGTAGAATCATCTACGCGCCTCTTGTTCATCCTCGATCAAAAGTGCCGGATTGAGGTTGGAAAGAAGTCCAATTCTCGATTGGGCTACCGCTTGCTGACACAGAACAAAGAAGCTGGGAAGTTGTAGGTGGTATCTAGGATAATGTCTGTGACAAATGTCCATTCGTAAAGTAAAGGACAAGCTGTTGCACTAGAAGAGAGCGTCATCCCGTTGACTTTACCCACAATTCATGTATGATATTGCGGGATCAACCACATGGATCCCGTTTAATGACCCAAGGCTACTGTTGACCGTGTGATGATTGCGGAGAGGAGTCCCAAGTGTGAATGACGTGTATGACGGGTCTTGGCTGCTCCACGCTCGTCTATTGACTTTCTCCTAAAGAATACTAAAATAATCCAAATCTGGATTGCCCTATGTGTTTCCGCTTCTTGATTGGCCATAATATCGCTACTCCCACCGCTCCGCTGGAACATGGATTCCTGGAATTACTCGAGATTTGTCTCCCACACACATAATCCACCAACCACCAGGCTTCTAGCTAGCTAGTCCAGCACGGAAGAGGCAGTAGAGGTCTTTCGGAGACGCAACCTATTTCGATCCAAAGAATTTCCCATCGTCTCAAAAACCTGCAACCTATAGAGGAGGTGCAGCTGAAGACCCTCACGCATCGACACAAACGTCCATAGCGCCTTTTTTGTTTCCTTCAGAATGGGGGGAAGTATGCCTCGCTTCTGCCTCTCTGGCATGCTGCTGCTGCTCAGCTTCGGAGCTCACGCGCAGGAAGACTCAACCGGGAATTCGGCTTGCCCATTGACGTGTGCTAACGAATCGGTGTGTGTCTTCGGGACCGCTTCGTTTGCGGATCACAAATTACCCGACGGTACTGCACTCGATATTCATCAAACCACGTCGATTCAGAACTACTATTGCTCCTGCCAACAAGGGTGGACAGGAGTAGCATGCGATGTTCGCTGGGAACGATGCAGTGATACTGGTGATGATAACGACATCGATGCCATTCATCACTGCTAGTGAGTACCTCTTGACGATCACCATCATTAAAACAAGTTTGATTTGATCATTTCTCAGTTTCTCTCCTTCTTTTGTCACAGCAACGGTGGAGCCTGTATTCCCGGTTTGACGGATAAATTTGGCAACGACCAGCTCTATTGCGATTGTCAAGATGCGATGGATGACAATGGGAATCGCTACGGTAAGACTGTGTGTGTATCGGTATGCTAATTAAAGGGATTGCCTCTTCTTACACCAGTTTATATTCGCTTGTTTGCCGTCTTATGTGCATTCTAGTCGGAAAGTACTGCGAACAGTTTGAGGATAACGATGCATGTGATCCAGACGATGCGGATAGTTTCTGCGTCAACGAGGGAATTTGCAATCCCGATTACCCGTACGTTGCGTCACGTTATGGGTTTTGGTATTCGCGTATAACTCGTTCCTAACCCGAGATCGTTGTCATTTCGCACTCCGCAGGCTGTCTGGAGAGAACTGTCTCTGCCGAAATGGCTTCGCTGGGCCACATTGTGAATACCGCGCGGGTGATGTTCCTACATGTGACTTGGACTGTCAAAACCAGGGCCGCTGTGTTTTGGGCAGTGGCGAAATGCAAGACGACGACGATGATGACGGCAACGATCGGTATCAATTCTGGGATCACCAATTGAGTACCGGGATGTATTGCGACTGCCCGGAAAATTATGATGGTCCCTTGTGTGAAATCTTGAAGGAACCTTGTGGAGACGATTTTCACTGCTTCCATGGCGGACATTGCGTGGCGCGGCAGGTCAATGAGGAGTGGATTCATCACTGTGATTGCTCTCTCGCTGGCACGGGAGCAACTTCTTACGCCGGACGTTATTGTCAATACGAAGCGACCTCGTATTGCACTAAAGATGCAGGCTTGAATGGTCACCTTTTCTGTGTCAATCATGGAACTTGTGCCGACGATCCCTACCAAGGATGTGATTGTTTACCAGGATTTACCGGCTTTTCGTGTGAATTCGTTTCATCGTTCGTCTTTGACGACTTCACAGCAGTTCCGATTGACGCCGAGGAAGACGATGAATTTAGCAATATTGCGGATGAGTTCACTGAAAATTTTGGAGGTGAACAAGGCGAGGGTAGACCCTTAGTCGATTCCCTTCCTGATGAAGGACCTTGTACACTACCGTGTGAAAACGGAGGAGTCTGCCGAAACGGTGTGAAGGATGTGACCATATTAGACGATCTCGGCGCGCAGCATCTAAACCGAACTCACATAAACTATGAACACTGTGTTTGTGATGACGGTTTTGTTGGTGCGCAGTGCGAGCATCAAATTCAAATTTGTGGTGATGGTGAGCATTTGTGTCTGCACGGTGGTACCTGTGTCACAGACAATGAAAATCACGCGTGTGATTGCAGCACGACTGACAGCACATTATCCGGAGCGTTTGGTGGCAAATCATGCCAACATCCTGCCAACGACATTTGCACCATTGGAGAGTTTTCTCCAATGAGTTCTCTGTCATTTTGTGTCAACGGTGGAGTTTGTGCCAAGAAGGTCACAGCTTTCCAAGAGTACGTCCTTGCTTTTTATCTCCAGTGTATGGTCTTTCCCATAGTGTCTCATTTTGCCTCGTTTTTCTTCATTGCAGACATCCTGGTTGCTCTTGCGAGATCGGATGGGCGGGCCCGCACTGTGAGCTTCGTGAAGATGACACCTACCCATTTGATCGTCCAATGACGAGTTCAACTGAAGATTCTGCCAGTACGGTAAGAAGCAATACAGCCTCGCCGTCTCAGATTTTTGCCATTCTATTCTCTACGGTCGCCATTATAGCTTTTGCCGTCTTTGCTGGGATTATGTACCGTCGACGCCGGATGCGTAACAATGACCAGATATCGACCAGTCTCCGTTGGAGCGGCGATTATCGTGACGAGCCTCCCAAAGTGAATATTGCTCCTCGTAGTCAATCTGGGGAAATTGAATCCTCAGACGTCTACTTTGCTAGCATCGCATCTCCTAATCGCGATCCCATGGCAACCCATTTGGCCCCCCACCATCGTACCCGCCAAGCTTTGGACACTCCTCATACAGGCGGCATTGTGTCGCGAACAAGGGCATCTAGCGGATCTTCGGAGGATGGATCGCCATCGGATGACGCTTACTTTGTTGAGGATGAGGAGCCCAAGATTTTTATTGGTCCTCCACGAGACGAAGACGGCCACGAGCTTCACAACGTGGAAATTGTGTAGCTTGCAACCAAATTGTCGGATAGTCCCATTGAAGGTCTACGACGCTGCGGGTCGTGATCTGGCTGTTTATCCCGTCCACAACTCAGTGGATGATTACATTGATAGAGACATGTGTAGTAAGACAACTGTTTGAATGCCTACTACGTAGATATATAGAACCCGAAATATGATTATCTTCACTGCTCGCGCTTTGAAAATACATAGACGCCGCAATGCTTCTTCTCTCGTCCCGCCACTTGCACGGGATCCATGCAAATAATGCAAATGACATGTTAGATCGTGACAGAGCTTGGCCCAATTCTTCGAATAATTTGCTACGGCGACGGGAAGACTCCGATAAAGGAAGGCACGACGAATATCTTTGCGTGTTGCTCTAATGGGAGAAACAGTTCTTTGTTACATTAGTGTAAATATAAACCTCTGAGGAAGGAAGTCAACTCTCGGCCCCGTCTTTCATTCGAAAATTCAGATGACAAAACATAGCATATTAGGTACCGTCACGATAAGTTCAAAAAAAGCTGGCTCATAAACGGCCAGACAGTGTGACATCGGCTCTTTTTTTACGCAGCGTGGAAAATGACTTCGCTTTCTAGTAGCCTTCGTAGAATCCTACGCATGTTGCAATATGACGAGGAGCACCCACGGTCGGAAAACCAAATCTCTCTCGCGGCGCTGGCCATCGTCGTGACATACTGCGTGCTGAATGAAAACTACAGTACTTTGATAGTGGTCCAGTTCACTTCCGCAAGGCGATTCCACCATGGCTTCTCAAGCGCGGGGGCTCCAAAACTTCATTTCCGACCTCCGTAATGCCAAAGGAAAGGTAAGCAACTAGATTGTGATCGGTGCTGTCCTTATAGGACTCCGCAGTATCGCTTCCGATTGTTGTCTGAGACCATTGTCGAAACAGGCCAACTTGGGAGCGTGGGACGACATGACTGATCCTTTTCAACGGACCAATGAGACCTTTTTCTTCCAAGTACTTCAAATTTTTGTATGTTTTTCCGCATAAGTGAACGCACGGATTCATTTTTTACTTAGAAAAACGCGAGGCTGCCTGTCTTGTTTCGCTGGAGAAGCCTTGTTTACGTGACCAACGACCATGGAGATCTTTCCTCTTTTGGACTTCTAGATCCCGCCGATGATCCGATCTAAGGAGTGACTATTTTCCATACCGACCATTTTACTGATAGAAGTGTTCGCTTTTCATAGGATGACGAGAAGAAGCGCGTCGATATTGAACTTGCCAACATTCGTAAGCAGTTCTCGCCGAAGGGTGGTAAAGTGGCCGAGGACGGCAGTAATCCCAACTTGTCATCTTACCAGCGAAAGAAGTATGTCTGGAAGCTAGTTTATATCCACGTCTTAGGTTACGAAGTTGACTTTGGTCATGCGGAAGTTCTTGTCTTGGTACGATCCCCAAAATACTCCGAAAAAGTTGTCGGCTACGCTGCCCTTAGCTTGTTGATCCGCAGCGACGATCCGGTGATCAATTCGATCCGCAGCACAATTTCGAAAGACCTAACGCAGCCGACTATCACAGGAGGAAAGAATAGTGCACCTCCGGACGCGGCCCAGGCTTTGGCCCTATGTGCTGCAGCAAACATTTCGGGTCTCGAGCTGGTACAGTCTTTGCACACGGAAATTCAACAGACGTTGGTAGCCCAGTCATCCTCTCCTTGCGTAAAAAAGAAGGCAGCTCTTTGCTTGCTGCGACTCATCCGAACAAGCCCGCGTCTTTTGTCGGGACGAGAGTTTGCTTCACAGATGGCGCAGCTTTTGCAAGATCGTCACTTGGGAGTTCTGACAAGCGCAATGAATCTGCTTTACGGACTCGCGTTGCAAGTGCCACACGAGTATGAGAGCCTAATTCCGTACGCTGTCCACATCCTTGGAATGCTGGTGTTGAAAAAGGCTTGTGCGCGGGATTACCTTTACTACCGTACTCCTAGCCCATGGTTGCAGATTAAATTGCTTAAATTCCTACAGCTATATCCCCACGCTCTAACCAAGGCCAGCCAGAATGGACAAGCTCAAGAAACGTCGCCTGCTAGCAACGACGCTCATATTTCGCAGCTGACAAGTATTATTTCCAAAATCTTGACCGAAACAGATGTATCGGACTCGATCAACAAATCGAATGCTGACCACGCTATATTGTTTGAAGCCGTCAATTTGATTGTGTGCTGGGGATCTTCAGGTCCAACGCAACTGCGGGATGGCGCAATGAAACTGCTGGGAAAATTCATTTCGGTCCGAGAACCAAATATTCGTTACCTTGGGTTGATGACAATGGCGAAGCTTGCTCAATTGGAAGGGAGCGCTGAATCGATCAAAAAACATCAGGCAACGGTTCTTGTTTCATTGAAGGATGCTGATATAAGTGTGCGCCGGCGGGCGTTGGATCTGTTGTTTGTAATGTGTGACACAGATAACGCGGAACTGATTGTCGATGAGCTCATAGGACACCTTGCGCTCGCTGACGCCGCCATTCGGGAGGAGATGGTCTTAAAGATTGCTATTCTGGCCGAGAAGTACGCTACAGACCTTCGTTGGTATGTGGACTCTATCCTGAAACTTATCTCTATCAGTGGCGACAATGTCAGTGACGCAATTTGGCATCGAGTCGTCCAAATTGTTACGAACCACCCTCAGGGAGATTTGCAGGCTTATACAGCGGCTACCTTACTGGTAGCTGTCAGTCCGCGTCGATGCCACGAAACCGCCGTTCGTGTCGCTTCCTACATTCTTGGCGAATTTGGGTTTTTGATCGCCGAGCGACCAGGCATGTCTGGAGAAGACCAGTTTCGAATTCTGCATCAACATTGGGCAACAAGCGATCATGTGACGCGTGGCATCTTGATATCTACTTATGCGAAACTCGCAAATCTTTACGAGGAATGTCGCCCACTCGTTGCGCCAGTCTTTGCCCGGTGCACAAACAGTGTTGACGTGGAGATCCAACAGCGTGCAGCAGAATACTCCTCAATGCGGGAAGCCTTTACTCCAGAGGCTGTTGAAGACTTGCTTCGGGAGATGCCTCCGTTTGAAGACAATAAAACCAGTGCTTTAGAAGAACGTCTACGAGAGAAAGAAGGTGAAGAGAGCGCTGCATACAAGAAGACTGCTAGGCCAAGCGCTGCTCAGCGGCAACGGGCAGCGCAGAGTGCGGCGGCGGCCCAAGCAGTAGAAGAAGTAGCGCAACAAGCGCAGACTACTGATCCTGACGAAGAAGATCCTGTCAGCCCAATGAGTGGTAAGTAACAATTGTATTTCTCTTACGCAAACACCAGATTTTGCCTCATATCCCATCTTTTGTAATTGCAGATGCTAGTCCAGGTGGATCTCGCCCTAACTTCGATCGTTCGAAAAAAGTCGGGATCCCTAAGGAAGTCATTCCTGCGATGCGTAAAGCCTTTTCCAATCTTTGTACTTCTCCTTCGGGAGTGCTGTTTGAAAACTCACTGCTACAGGTGGGCGTTAAACAAAGCTATGTTGGCTTTCAAGGTCAAATCTCTATCTTTTTCGGTAATCTGAGCAAGAAACCACTGACCAACTTCCGAGCTATTATTGAAGATGTTGATCACTTGCGAATGCAGAAACAGGGCACGGAAGGCATCTTGGACGATGAAGAAGATGGCGGATGCACTGTCGCCATCCGTACACAAGCGAAGCTTTTGCTAAAAGTCGAGGTTACTGCGCCGTTTGACGATGCCCCGGCAATGAGAATCTGCTTTCAAACTGGTGACGGGGAATGTCATGAATATCCTTTGCGTCTTCCAATCGTCGCTACTTGCTTCATGGAACCTGTAACTCTTGAGTCGAATGCGTTTCTTCAAAGATGGAAAAGCCTAGAAGGCCAAGATCGCGAATGCCAGGAGATTGTCAAGGCACCCCCCACCTCTCCGCCGATCGACGAAGCGTACATGGAACGTATTGTTCATATAGTAACAGACGGTTTGAAGTTTGGTCGATGCCCTGGATGTGACCCAACAATTTGGACAGTTTCCGGCGCCGCAACATTCCGGACAGGCGCCAGAGACATGAATGGAAACCATATCAATGTGGGCTGCTTAGTTCGCATTGAAGCAAATCCGGAGGCAGGCGCTTTTCGTGTGACAACCAGAACTTTACATCCTCTTTGTTCGAAAGCTGTTAAAAATGTCGCGCTGGTGAGCATCAAGATGGGAAAGTAAACGGCTGACCTTTCTGGATGAAAGCTTTTGTCTTGCTGGTTATGTTTGTTCATGTCCGCTTAATCTCGATTACCTTAGTTTATGACATTGTAGAAAGAATTGCTCAGACACCACAACCGTTGTTGAGTACATAGATCAGAGTCAATCAAATCTGTCCCTATTATTATGAGGCAAGAAATCGATCCCCTCTTCCAGTGTTCGATGGTACAATCAACCATTGTATCCTTGCTGCTTCTTCAGTTGACGGGATCTGGAACCGTAGCCACGGAGTAAAATTGACATACATTAACTAACAGTAACATTTTTACCTGTGACATAATTGCAAGAGGTAATGAGCTGTGATTTTCTCATGCACCGATTGCTCGCCAAGTAAAGTTGGCCATACGGAAAAATTGTATTCGTTTCTTCATCACACCAGAAAATAAGTGACATAAACTATGAATGTTCAAAAGCGAAACGATGTCTCGATTTACTGTCTGTCTTCAGGGCCAACTCTTCCCGAATGGCTGGGTGATCGGGCCAAGAGAAATTTAGCGAAAAAAGACGAGAATGTGAGAAGAAGAATCGAGCTAATTCAGGAATTTCAGATGCCGGCCTCGTCGTCTCGCTTGGCACAATCGGCAGATGGCCGCTATATCGTCGCCGCTGGAACGTATCCACCAAGGATACGATGTTATGATGTTCATGAGCTGAGCATGAAATTTGAGCGATATGTTAATGCCGGTGTTCTGGATATTGCTATGTTGGGGGATGATTACGGGAAGATGGCTCTACTGTTGGATGATCGAACAGTTGCATTCCACGCTCCGTACGGGGCACACGAGGCAATTCGCATACCATCTTTTGGTCGGACCATGGCATATGAACCTACAACTTGCGAGCTTCTCGTGGCTACAAAAGGAAACCAGGTATTTCGTATCAATCTGGAAGAAGGTCGTTTCAGTGAACCATGGAGTTTTGAACCCTCAGAAGCGTCGGGCACTTGCATCGCGGTCAATCAAGCTCACCCTCTGACTAGTGTCGGCTGCGATGATGGGATTGTTAGGTTTTGGGACAATCGAAGTCCAGATTCGCTTCTCAAACCCTTTATGAAACTTGACGTTCAGAGTGCGACGAAGGGATATGGATTTGCGGAAGACGCTTACATAAACGGAAACCCAAGCGAGATAACTTCGATCGCGAATGATCCCAGTGGTATGTTTATGGCTGCTGGTACCGCGAATGGAATTGTTGCGCTGTACGATATCCGTTCCAGCAGACCACTGCACATCAAAGAACACAAACATGGGCTGCCAATTCACACTGTCAAGTTTCATGCGGGTTCAGGTATGGTTCTCAGCTCGGACGAGAAGCTCGTCAAAGTATGGAGATACAAATCGTCCATGGATTCACACATGGGGCTTTCTGCAAAAGACACATATCCTGCGGTAAATGAGGATTCGTCGCTTGGATCAGTAAAGGTAAATGTAGAAGGGACTGGAAAACTCCAACACTTCATTGTGGCCGGTGACGAACACGATCCGTACGGCGACAAGAGCGGAATCATTCTTTGTGCTACGGACCAACCTAAACTCGAAACCTATTACATACCAGCTATTGGCATAGCTCCCAAGTGGTGCTCCTTTTTGGAAAGCATTACTGAGGAGTTAGAAGAGCGAGATCTCAATCGAGAAACCACTGGAATCACTTCAAACTTGGTTCGTGACGGTCAAGAAACCATTTACGAAAATTACAAGTTCGTAAGTCGGGATGATCTGGAAAAGCTCGGTATATCCAACTTAGTTGGGACGCCGCTTCTTCGTGGCTACATGCATGGTTTCTTCATGGACATTAATTTGTACAACAGAGTAAAATCAGTGGCGAATCCGTTCGAGTACGAAGACTATCAAAAGAAGAAGCTGAAAGAGCGTTTGGAGGCTAAACGTTCGAGTCGTATAACGCCTCGGCCTTCTGACAAGAAGCCCAAGGCGGCTGTCAACGCAGACCTTGCCGAGCGATTGCAATACAAGGCCTCCGATTCTACCAAAGCGGGAAAGCTCGCCAATCAAGTCTTGTCCGATGACCGTTTCGGTAACTTGTTCACCAACCCTGACTTTCACATCAACGAGGAAGACGATGACTTTAAACTCCGCAACCCCAGTGGTATTGCTGCAGCCAAGCTGCGCAGGAACAATATGGACAGTGATGACGAGAATGACGGCTCTGAGAACGACTTAGACAGTGACTCACCATTGGATGGTGATGGTCGTGTTGGTTCTACTAAGTTAAACGGTGACGTCACTGATTCGGATGTAAATAGCGAATACGACAATAGTGATAGTGACGACGACGGATTTCAAGGGGCCAAGGTGAGGGGGGAAGCCTACGAGGCCATGAAGGCCTTGGAAAAGACTAGCCGCAGGAAGACAACAAAGAAAAAGCTGGCTAAGAAGTCCAAAATGTACGAAGCCGGTGAGCTGGAAGGAACTGGTATGATTGACGTAGGATTGGGTGATTCTCTTGCAAAAGAACGTGCTCAGCGTCGTCGCGAGGAGATGAACACGCCGTTAGCGAAACGCACTGCCATGCTGGAGGAACTTTCGAAAGAAAAGCCCCAAGTTCGTGTAAAAGGCGGCAGTAAAGAAGTGTCCTTTGTTCCACGCGATACCAAGCGCAAGCTGGAAGAAGCGGCCAAATCGCGGGTTGACAGCCAAGCACGAGGCGACAGGAATCGGCGAGGTATAAAGGAACTGGGATTTAAAAAGCCTTTCAAGCACCACAAATAATAATTCACAGTCAAAAGCTTTTACTGTACGCTCCTCACATACATCATTTGTTCATTCACGAATGATGATCTTGACTCTTGATCTGTCTTGCTTAGCAGTTATTTATCGTCAGCCCAGAACCTATTCTCTCTTTTGCAAAGGAACAAGGCCGCAATCCTTGTGGACCGCTTATAGGTAGTGAGAGATGTCTCTCAGCATTTGTCGTCGGCGTATACGCCTACGCAATTTCTCTTTCAAACATCTTAAGGAATCTTTCGAAGATCATTAGTTCGCCAATTTTCTCCACTCCAACAAAATACGTCAATGAGCGCTTTGATTCGTTCGGTTGCTCGCAACGTGGCCCTGCGTCGCTCGGCTGCCTCTGCTTCTGGTCGTAGTTTCAGCTCGATCGAGGTAGACCACTACACCTCGGGAAAGCGTAACGAAGGCCAGGGCGGCGCGTCTCAACCAGGAAAGTATGCGATCCAGACGTTCAACAAGATTTCTCCCATAGGTCTGGCACGCTTTCCGGAAGACATATATAGTGTTCAACCTGCCGAGGGTGCAGAGAGTCCAGCGCACGCCCTGCTGTTGCGTTCGCACAAACTTCAGGAAACGGAAATCGACGTGTCCGTCCGTGCCATTGCCAGATGCGGCGCCGGTACCAACAACGTTCCAGTCGCACGAATGACAGAAATCGGTATCCCTGTCTTCAACACGCCCGGGGCCAACGCCAATGCTGTCAAGGAGCTCATTCTCTGTGGCCTCTTCCTTGGAAGCCGTCGGGTTGTGGACGGCATCAACCACATGAAGAAACTCGGTCAGCAGGGTTTGGCGAAAGAACGTGTGGAGAAGGACAAGGCCATGTTTGGAGGGCGCGAACTTAAAGGTAAGACGCTTGCCGTTGTAGGTCTCGGTCATATTGGAGCGGGGGCTGCACGTGATGCGACAGCTCTGGGCATGAATGTTCAAGGCTATGATCCTGGTCTCAACGTGGAGTCGGCGCTGAAGCTGCCGCGGGACATGAAGCTCGCCGATTCCATTGCTTCATCCGTCACCAACGCCGACTACATTAGTCTCAATATGCCCTACATCAAGGGAACGCCAGAAGAAGGTGGCACACACGGTATAATTGGGCGGGATGTGCTCGCACATTTTAAGCAGGACGCTGTTCTGCTCAATTTTGCCCGCGGAGAGCTCGTCGACTCGTCCGCCATGAAAGAATTTTTAGATTCGGGCAATGGACGATACATTTCGGATTTTCCCGATGACGAATGTTGGGATCACCCAAACGCCATCTTGCTACCCCATTTGGGTGCATCTACGGAAGAAGCGGAAGACCAAGCCGCCGCCATGGCAGCTGACACTATTCGAGAATATATCGAGCGCGGAAACATCCGCAATTCAGTGAACTTTCCTACAACGCAGCTTAGCGAACGGGGCGAAGATATTATTCGCATTAGCGTAATCAACAAGAACATCCCCGGATGTTTGGCTAAGATTACATCCTGTATCGGCGAAATGGACGTTAATATTGTGCAGCAAATCAACCAGTCTCGTGGAGAGATAGCCTACAATGTCATTGATTTGGATGTCAAGACGGACCACGAGGGCAAAGTCAATTTGACGAAACTGCAAAGAGAAATTACCATGCTGGACGGCGTTTTGAGTTCCCGCATACTTTCGGGCATCCGTGGAGCGGGATATGCGAGAAATATTGACGGCGATTACCATGTTTAATCAGGGACTGTCAATTCGTGATTTTTTTGGAGAACTTTGCCAAGTAAACTGAAATGATTTCTTTTTATTGTCGGTGTTAGAGCGACATAGTTCCATTTGCCTGCCGGCCGTAGTGCATTTCGCAACCTTCGTCGTTTCGTCTCAGCGTGAAACAAATATATTCTATACTTGGTTCATATACTACCGCAGCTATTTTGGAACGTTCTATCAACCTACGGAACATGATCGATATTTCTGCTGGTTCCTGTTCAAATTTTGCAATCCAGAGCGTCGATGATCCTGCTAGCTTGAGGTAGCAAAGTCTGCGTCGGGGGGGGGGATGCTATCTGAAGAAGAAAGTATCGTGCAATCCACAAGAACCATCCGTTTTGAGGAAAAAGCACAGCCAACTAGACTTACATAAATTTTCGCAAATGCGCTGGCAGTCAAGCTCATAGCCTCGTATCGAACCATCATAAAACCAGTCGCAGTCGCACGTGACAAGCAACAGCAGAACAAGGAGATAAACGTTTCATTGCCGCTCACAATTTGGACACATATTGTAAACGTTAACCAATCGCGAACTCGCAGCCCGTGGTCGTCTTTTGATACAACGTGTCAGTCCCTCGCGAAAGCATTCATTACTACTCAAATGTTGGGAGCAAATCGAGCAACATCGGTGGCTGTTGTGCACGCCGCCAGCCGTACTCGAGCAACCTTGCCGGCCATTCAATTTATCTCAGTCCGCACATTCGCCGACGTCGACATTGAGCATGGTCGTAAAGAGTGGAAAATACTGGGCGATCTCAAGAACTACAAACCAAGCCGCAAAAATGTAATCAAAACCTTCAACAAGATTTCTCCTATTGGCTTGGGCGATTTCCGACCGAACGCTACGAAGTTCGTCTCCAGGACGAGGAAGCCCCGTCGGCGCACGCTATTTTGCTCCGTTCGCACAAACTTAAAGAGGAAGAGGTACCGCCGACGGTTCGCGCTATCGCGAGGTAAGCCATCATAACGAATTTTTTACCATGTTTCTGTTTTGCGGAAGCAATCTCATCTAACGGGGTTTCTGAGTTCGTTCTTTAGATGTGGTGCTGGTACAAACAATGTACCCGTTGCTCGAATGACCGAACTGGGAATTCCTGTGTTCAACACGCCAGGAGCCAATGCCAATGCTGTCAAGGAACTGGTGTTATGCGGTTTGCTTCTTGGAAGTCGTCGTGTGGTGGACGGCATCAATCATATGAAGGATCTGGGAAACCAAGGTTTAGCTAGGGAACGCGTTGAAAAAGACAAAGCCATGTTTGGTGGTCGTGAGATCAAAGGGAAAACACTTGCCGTGATTGGACTTGGTCATATCGGATCAATGACTGCCCGAGATGCCGCTGAACTCGGTATGAACCTGCAGGGGTATGACCCCGGTCTCTCGGTACAGTCTGCGCTCAAGCTGCCGACCTCGATATCACTTTGCGACTCTATCGCAGCAGCTGTCGCTGGGGCAGATTATATCAGTATTAACATTCCGTACATTAAGGGTGAAGGGGGAACGCATGGCATTATCGGAAAAGACGTGATTGAAAACTTCAAGGCGGACGCAGTTTTGCTGAATTTCGCTCGCGGTGAATTAGTCGACTCTGAAGCTATGAAAGTGTTCTTGGACAGTGGCAATGGTCGATATGTTTCCGATTTTCCCGATGATTTGTTGTGGGACCATAAAAATGCTGTGATTCTTCCCCACCTAGGAGCGTCTACTGAAGAAGCAGAGGACGCTGCTGCGTCCATGGCCGCCGACACTATTCGTGATTTTTTACAAACTGGTGCCATTCGCAACTCGGTGAACTTCCCTACTTGTTCTCTAGGTGAATGCTCAGGTAGTACAGTGCGTATTACCGTGGTCAACTTAAATGTTCCCGGGTGCCTTGCCAAGATTACGGATGCCGTCGCCAGTGAAAATTTCAACATTGTCCAGCAAATTAATCAGTCGCGCGGTAACATCGCCTACAGTGTCCTTGATATCGACACAGAAGGACATAATGCTGTCGCAGATTTCAAATCAGTGCAAGAGAAAATCACCATGCTGGAGGGCGTATTGTGCAGTCGCATCATTTACGAAGGAAAAACTCCGGGAACTGGGTTCGCCAAGAATCTCGAGGGAGAATACTTCGTCTAACTGTAAAGTTAAAAATGGAAAAACTGCAGCACGATAGTGCATTGGGTCTGGAAACCACCTACATAATTCCTTTGCAAATGGTTGACCAAACTTCTTTTACAGAGACCGACATGAGTCCGCATAGTAAACGTAGAACAGTCTTATTTGTAGATATCAAAGTAATTCATGTACATCAGTTGGCTGCGCACATTTTGTTTGCAAATGTCTACATTGGCTCATTTACAGTTAGAAGCTCTCTAAGGTATACACTTTTCTCAATGCACTATTGAAAGTTTAGTCCTCGTCGCGTGAGCTACCTATTTCTTTTTGCCCGATGTTTTCTTGCCAAAAATATTTCCAGTGCCATCGTATTTCTTCTGTTGCGACAAGTCCTCGTACTTTAGCTTGGCGAAAGTGTGCCCTCTTCCAGCAGCCTTTAGCCATCCTCCTCCTTCTTCGGTCCCGCGCTTAACATACCAGTCAGTGAAATCAGTGTACTTCCCAGCCTTCGCGACGTTACGTTTGTAGGAGGCGTCACGCTTCGCGACATCCTTTTGGCGAATTTTCTGGTACTCGCTGAGCGAAAGACCAGCCGGTACGTAAGAGTTCGAGCCAATGGATCCCTGCTTGACTTTCTTACCACGCTGTCCATACTTGTTGATGTCTGGATTAGGAGCAAAGAGATCCATACCCGCGACCTGTGAAGAAAAGTAATGAGAATTTATAGCTGATACCTGGACAAATTCCCGAGCTTGCCAACGCATACACACCTTGTCCCAAAACTTTTCATTTAAAGCAGTAGTGGACCGACTGCTGACCACCTGCGGGGCGAATGCAGTGGCAACGGAAAGGGTAGCAACCAAGAGAGCGATGACCTTCATTTTCATTATTTCCGCGTTCGAAAGAACTTTTATGACATGTTCTGAGAGAAAGCCAGTCCCCTTACCATTTCTACGTAAGCTCTCGCAGAAAGCCTACCGGTGTCACGTCTCCTTTGCCTTGCTTTTCTATGAGACAGCTGTACCAAGTTGAGGCGAGGTATCTTCGAGAAGATACCTTTTACCTTTTCGGTTCCGGGTGCTCTCTTGTGGGACTCGAGAAGATGGCGCAGTCGACGATTAACGTAACACAACGAAACCTTACATTAGGAACCCTCACGTTCACATCTCGTGTCCGTGAAAAACTATATTTCACGTAGACTGTTCTGTATAAGAAGCAGGATCTTCAAACTCTCTCATATAAGAAGCAAGTTGATTTGTATCTGTATAACAAAGAGTCTGTGTTGTAAAGTTGGTTGAAACGGGCTAAAAAAGTCTGGAAATCCAGTACAGCAGCCATGAGAAAGGGAGCCAGGGATTGTAGGTGGTGCCTTTATTCGATAGCAGCCATTAGTTTCGCTGATGGAGAGCGATTAACTTTCGTCACCGTAAATCGTCGCTGGATCTGCCGTTGCTGATGAGTTTGCAAAACACCCTGTATTTCACGATCGTGCTGGAAAGTTGATAAAATATAGAAGATTCACAGTCAATATAAAATATATCAGAAGCTCTGAAAAGACAGCGTTAGCAATGTGTTTGCGTACCTCGCTTTGCTGTATGCTTCCCATAAAGCGGTAGCCCATAATTCCCGACAAAAGCATCGACACACCGAGAAATTTGGGAAAGTGATCTGGATTGTAAAACGTTCTCTGGAGCAAGCTACCACTCCTTTGCCTCAGCTGCAAAGAAGAAAGACTGGAATGAAGAGTGCTTAAAAAACGGACAGCACGAGTTACTGGAGCCATTTTCTTAAAAGTTGTATTTGTTGCAGAGTGTCGGCGTCGAAGGCGAGAAGCAAAGGCAGAATGCCGAAGAAGAATTCTTGCGTTTTTTTGTGACCAACGCGACGGTCGCGCCAGAAAGGAATACACCTGCGTGGCACCTAGTCGAGACAAGCGAAAACCTGACGAGACACCGAAAATTCAAACATCATCGGATGAAAAGTGAGTGCGTCACATACAGCAAAACCCAATTCCATCCATGTGCGTTTGTCTGAATTATGAGATAGATTTGGTTCCCTTTACAGGTTTTTCGATTCATTACATTGGGAGTTTATGTTAAGCACAAGGAATCCCTATCCTTTGTGAATATAAATGAACGGTTTCTAGGCCTATGGTGCTATCGCCGGCAGGCCCGAAATACAACACCGCTAACTCGGCGCGAGTAGTCGATAGCGAGCAAGAGGCTGTGTATCATAATTTGATCCAGCCAGTCAAGTGTTTTTACTTTCGAGCGATCTCTCACCGAGTGCCCTTTTGTCTCGGAGCCATGCTTCGAACTGGCGGAAAGCTTCTTTTGGCGGGACGACCTTCTCTACAAATTACGCCAAGCAACCATCTCGGCGTCCGATTCTACAGCCGAACTAGCACGCGCCCGGAGGAGGAAGCGGCAGCGACCAAGAAAACATCGCGAGAAGAGAAGCTGCACAACAAACTTGCCGCGCGTGAATACAATGAGCGAAACGCTTCTTACAAGCGCCAAGTTTCGCTGCTTCGAAGCAGCTATGCCGGGGAAGTTGCCCAACAACGGGCCGCGGACAAAGCCGAGCAAGAAGCCTTGGAACGCGAGCTAACCCGTCGTCGTTTAGAACGACAGAGACAAAAGAACATACGCTCGGCCCAGAATGCACTGCGCCAGCAGGAACTATGTGAACAGCGGGAAAAAGAATTCAACGAACATCTCGGACTAATGCAACAGCAAAGAGATGCCAAGCATGAGCGCTTTTCGGCTGCTCGCCAGTTCGTTATTGATGAATTGGAAGAAGAGGCTCCTTTGTGGCTGACAAGCCCGGAGGAGGTGGAAGCGCGTTTCACACCGGAGGCTACGCAGTTGCTGTGGGCTAGACCAGGAGGAGTTTTAGGGGCACCAAATCCCAGTATCGACTCTCACTTTTGGCAATATGAAACTCACACTTGGCATATGAATCGAACATACAAGTCTCAGCGTGCAGCTCTCCTCGAAGAGTTGGAAGAGATGGCGTACGAAGAAGCGAACGTTGACGCTAAGTTCTGGACGCCCGAGCGAGTGGAAGAACAAGTGCAGTTAGAAGAGAAGGCGCGACTGCGCGCCATGGTTCATTCTACCGGTCGCACAGAGCTCCTGAAGAAGCAGCGGGCGATGCTCGACGAAGAAAACACGATCAGCGAAGGGGAAATTCCCAAACCTGAGGCTGTGCCCAGCATGAGAGTTCTGAATGACGACATGGCCTTGGAAAAAGAAGGGGCGCGGCTTCTTATGGAAGACCCTACACGCTTTTTCTTGTTCGACAAGGACGCGTCGGTGCCAGGAGAAGAAAAGAGCGGCGAGGGCAAATATTCAGGTCCCACTCTTGGGTCGCCTATCGGTTTGAGGGATACTCTGCGCGAAACTTTCATCACTGTCTTTCCCGAACCCGTCGGAAAATTCCCCAGACCTGATACGAGGACGGAACGTGAAAAGAAGCAGGAAGAACGAGAAGCTCGGCTGCTGGCCGCAGCGCAAGCCGAATCTAAATCCGCCGAAACGGATGTTGAAATGGCTGCGGAAGATCGCTCGCTGGAAGAGATGGGTCCTGATTTAGATTACGATAATATGAAGTTGAATAATGGTGACGAAGAATGGGAAAAGGGCTTGGATCCCGTCGCCGATCGCGACATCATCAACACCCCTTACGATCGTCGATACTCGGAAGATGACATCGATTGGGTACTCGAACGTCTAGAAGGTAATGTAGAGCATTTTGAACAGCAATTCAGCCAGGAAATGCTAAGCTTACAGCAGAAGACTAAAGCCGCGCTTGAAATGGAAGCAAAGCAGAATGACGGTGAAAAATCTGAACTAGAACCGACTAGTCTTGAAGCTGCTCTATTGTCGCTTTCTGATAAAGAATTGATGGCATTGGCAGATCTTGACCAGCGCTTTGCTGATGGTGAAAAGTTTACTGATGAAGAATTTTCGGAAGCCGCGAAAGATATCTCAGGTCTCACCGAGGATCAGCTAAGGGTAGCCATGACCCGCGACCGAACAATCTAGGACAGGGACTTACGATTAAATGACTGCCTTTCTCGATCGGATACCCAATAAAGATCTTTTTATGCAGGAGGGTATTTTCAAGTATTATAGTACTCGCCGTATTTTTTCACAGTCAGAATGTTTGAGGGATACTGGATTGGGATGCGATACAAATTGGCAGGGCATCAGAACTTTACCGACTGTTAGCGTCGGTCCTCGACACGCTTCGGCGCCACGAAAGGTACAAGGAATTCTCAGCCACAGAAGATTCCGTCCGTGTCTTCGGCATTTCTACTGCGCTCGTGGGGAGTTGAGTTGTGACGGGTTGTGACCACAACCTTTCCACAATCCATGACAGTGAACGTCACTCGGATGCCCAACTCTTGAAGTTTCTATGCATACGTCATCACTGGCTTCTACTCCATATTCACAACAACTAACAGTCTTGTCCACATATATGAATTTTTTATTTCCCGATCTTTTGTGCAAAGCTGAATAACCAGTTCTTCGATTTTATATTCGAAATTTTTCGATGACCTCGTCGTGGATTGCACAAAACAATCGAAGAACCGTGGAAATTCTGTCCACGAAATGAACGAGCGAGCTGCCTTGTTCTGTGGGTTACGACAAACGTACGTGAAGAAAACCAAAATCACATCGGACACAATCAGACATCCTACCTATATTCTACTAAGAGTAGTTATCACAATTGTGACCGAAGATAGGAACAGGATAGGTTTTGTAGTCACGGATCTACACTAACCAGAACATCGACAGCACCAAAGATCTCGTAGAACAAGGTAGTGACTGTCAGTGGCTTGTGCTTTTTTGCGCTGCTGGGCGGACTTATTGTTTTGTGGTCAGATTCTACGGTAATTCTACACAATATTCTCGAACGCTGTTTTCGACTTTCACACAACGCATACCTCTCGCAAATTAAAAGGCACGAAAGGTGTGGCGACGACAACCACCATTCCTCTCGTAGCGCAGCAATAACAATAAAAATCGTGTCAATATGAACAATCGACACGGATCTATACCCAACCAGGGTAGCGATCAGTCCCCCCTTTCGCTCCTCGTGAACGCCGCGGACAATCACGAGCCCCCGCGAGGGCAACAACGCGACGGTGGTATAATGCAGGGTCGAGGTTTCGCCGAAACGCTACGCCTCCGCGGTCTTGGTGGTGACGCGGGACTTTCGCTTGAAGAGCAGCTTTACCTCCAACAGCATGCTCAGAACGCTTACGGCGCTCCGATGTCGGGTGGTCTGCTGGGGCAGTTTCGTGACCAAGGCATCTTTTCCCAGTATGGTGGGCAACAACAGCAGCAGCAGCAGCTGGCTTCGCTTTTGGGGCTCGGTGGCGGCAACAACAATCATTCAGCAGATATGCGCTCTGCTCTCGCGGCGGCTCAGCTTCGTCAGCACCACCACCAACAACAACAGCAGCCTCGGTTGTCTCATGCAGAAATCTTGGCACTTAGTCGTTCGGGGGCTCTTAACGGACTTTCTGGCATTTTGGGAGGAATGGGTGGAGTACGCGGCCCTGGCTCAAACTCTGCTCTTGCGTCGGAGCTTGAAGGTTTGCAGCGTCTTGAAGAGCGTCGCCAGCAGCTACTGGCCGCATCTTCGCAGTCTCCGATGGTATCGTCGAGTCGACGTCCTGTAGAAGCCTCCAGCGGTATGCTTCGCGAAGATCCGTCGGAGAGAATGGTCCGCCAGGACCACAAAGTTCAACACAAGAAAAAAGCCTCTACTGCTGCTGTAACCAGCGAAGCAGCCCTGTCCGCTCTGCCGGCTGGAGCAAGTAACAAGGATGAAATGGAAAAGGCTCCAGGCTCTGTGATCGTGCCATGTCGCGCCAGGGGAATGCCAATGGATCACAACTTCAAGGTAGGTACACTCTTTTTAAACGCCCATGATTATGCACATTGAAGTTTGTTGCCTAACACTTTATACTGTGGGATGCATTTTAATTTTTTCAGACAGCATATTTCGTCATTCCCGAAAACGTCAAACATGGCGAAGAGCTCATCTGCTCGTACTTCGCCTGTCGCAATGCCGGAATCAAATTTCGCTACTGTTCACACTGCAAGGTCCCAGTTGCGAAACGCAACTTTCGCAAGCGGCACAAACATGGCGGTGAAGACATTCCAAAAGGCCCAGATGACGACTCTGGAGGCGAAGACGACCACACTGACATGAAGAATGGCATTCCCGCCCAGATCTCTACCCCATACGATAACGCTGTTGAAGCTGATGGGATCTCGTCGCATAGTGCAGACTCTGACATTCATGATAAACAGCCAATCGAAACGGACGCTAAAACGGCTGGGGTTCGGTCGTCCAGATCTACGATGGAGAAAGATCAAACGATGAAGACTAATAGTGCCATGCAGAAGCCTGTGTCGCCAAAAAAGCTCATCGATAAAACCGGCAAGGACCGTCACGAGCGTTGGGTAGCTCTACTTGCAACACGCCCAGCTACAAAAGACGGAGGCTCTATGTCGTCATGGCTCATGGAAGTTTTGGCTGTCAGTGATCTCGAAACACCCCTCCCAAGCACCCCAGCTGCTGATAAGGGAAAAAAGAATAGCTACAATGGTAGCAAAACTGAATCCAAGAAAAAGAAGAATCCAGATTTGCCGGTTACCAAGTTCTCGACGATCGATCCAGGCTCAGGCTCATCCAATGATGCTTCGGCGAATGAGCACAGCGACAGAAGTAAGCACTCGAAGCCGATGGACAGTAAAACAAAGGCTACCGGAGTGTTTGTTGGCGGAATTGTGAAAAAGAAACGATCATTTGATATCACCAAGGAAGAGTCCCTCTCTGAAGGAGGATCCGAGACATTTGCGAGCGGTAGCTTTGCCGAGTGGAAGGAGCGCAAACGCCAGAAGAAGCAGGCGAAGTCAGGGAGCTTGTCTTCGAAAGAAGATCATGAGCAAAACTAGGTCCAATGTGCCCCAATTGATTATTTCCGGGTGGGACAAATAGCAATCCTTTTCTCACATTTCCCGTTCGGCCCACGATTTTGTTTTGGAATAAGGGACTATGCAGCTATATTTGACGTCTCAGAATAAGATTTACATACTAATATTTTACTGTTGGCAACAAGGTAAACGTAATTTGTTCCTTCGTTCCGAAGTGGGACTTTCATGAAGCCGATTTGGCCGGTTATTCCCCATGTACTCTTTCGTCAATTTACCTCAGTGTAGGGAAGCTGAATGTGAACGACCCGCGTTAATCATCATCTAACTCGCTCCACGGGATAATAGAGAGAGCTCAACACTTATTTTAGGTAGAGCTGTTCACAGTCAATACGGGAGGGGGGGGGGGGAGGCTGGCTGAAAGCGTTAAATATACCATCTTACAGCAAGCCAATCCCCAAGTGTGGACCTCGTTCGTTAACGCTTATTTGGCGTAGACGTTATTTATTTATACATTACAATACAACGATTTTCCGCGAAGTGGTCTGGTCTGGTATCGCTTACAGTTACCGATTCATTTGCTACGCATTCGTGAATTCACAGAACCAGCACGCACGACCCTTGCCTCGCCACGCCTCCGCTAGGAAAAAAGAACTTACTACATAAAAATATACGCAAAAACCTCAATTCGCAGTGAACGCTTGTAATTAGAAGGAACTATGGAATTCCAACATGATACTCTGAGCCGCTTGTCTTCGGAAGACCAAAGGATGCTCGGATCAGCACAGACGACTCCTCGCAAGAAGGTGCGTGATTGAATTCGGACGACAACAGTTCTTGTGCTCGAGATTCTTCTTACTGTCTGCTTCGAATTAGTATGAAGAGATATCGTTGCACTGCACACTTGTTCCTTTGTGAAATTCTTCTAAATCTTTCCTTACACAAATATTTGTTGCACGCCTCGCAGAGTATATCGGATGGTGATGAACTGGCAACTCGACCGCGATCTGGATCACACTCCACTCCTATGAGAGGGGAGACGACAGAGACACTGAAGCCTATTCTTCTGCCCAAAAAGTTTGAGCTTTAAAAAGCACGTGCAAGCAACCGGGAAATTCTCTGTACGGAGAGATTCCCTGGCTTTTTGTCGGCCGGAGATTAGCGAAATATCGTTGAATGGGACTGCGAGATTCGCTGGGACAAATCAATTTTACTGCGATCAATAATTACCTCAACTGTGCCAAACAAGCTCGATTCTGGATAAGCTAGATCTGTTGTTATCTTTCATCCTATTGTCTTCCTTTCTAAAGCCAGACTTTAGTTCTGAGAAACAATGTTGATAGTGTTCGACTATTTCCAACCACTGACTGTCATGAACGTATTGACTGTAAACTGGGAGTCCCAAAACATTTTTAGTCGGACTAGTCATCTACAATAAGGATACGGTCGAAAGTGGAATCGCTAACAATTTCCCACGTTTATGCTTTGACCGTGTGGGAGCGAGCGTTCCTTACTGTTGGTTTGTTCTTTCCGACCGGCTCGCTTTTTTGTCTCCGTTCGCTTTCGCGGCAGCAGCGAGAAGGAAGCAGCAGGAAATAAGAAATGCAGTATCATAGTCAGAACCATCGTATACCATGATGAAGTCTCTCTTTTTTCTGACTTTTGCTTCAATTGTGTTCGTGGTCGATGCGGCCACCAAAGTCGCAGTTATTGAGCTCGGAAAAGGTGGAACTGTCCGCCGCACCACCGCCAAAAGCATCGAGTCTTCGGTCGATGGCGTGGCTTCGTTCTGGAATGCCCTGCACGGATCGGGTCGCCGTCGTCTACAACATCCGGGAATGACTGTTGTTCCGGATTTGTTTCGCAAAGCTGACTCCAGTGTTGTGATAGGAGTGTCTGGAAGCGGTGTTGACCTTAGCACAATGCCTTTGGTCGCTGGGCTTGTTTCCGATGAATCCAAGAACGGCGTTGTAGGACACATGGAGATCTCTGGCCACCACTGCCACGCACTTTTGTCCCATCTCGATCAATTGGAAGAAGCTGAATCCCTGAGCATCGATCTACTCGAGAAGCATGCCAAAATATCGGGTATATCGGGAATGAAAATTGTTGTGGATACGCCAAGAGCTAGTGCGTTGGATCAACAGATTAGCGTTGCTCTTTTGGAAATGGACGAGCAAGCCAAAGCTAGTGGACAGACTATCGTAGTTAATCTTGTTGTTGAAGAGAGCGAAGATACTGGCGCTTCCAGTCACCGTCGCCTGGAAGGTGGTGGAGAAGAAGAAGGTCAAGAAGGTGGAGAGCAAGGCGGTGGCGAAGGAGGAGCCGACAACGCGAACGGAGATGGAAGTTCTGGGCAGTTCGCTGGCTACTACGGTTATGGTTACTACAATGCATACGGCGAATGGGTCACGCCTTACAAAACCATGTTTCAAATTCAGTACTTCAACGTTGTGCTGTGGACATCGGTAGGTCTGACCCTTATTCTGTTCTCGAGTATCTTCATGATGATGTATATGCCACTTGAACCAGATACGCTCTTGTTTGGAGAATCTGCGAAGCTTATGGAGGACTGACTAGAGTGAATGTTGTAAAAATATACCCCATTTAGGATCGAAAGTTTATGCGATTGAGACGGTATATTATACTAGAATCCTCTTTATTGATGGAGTCTGCATACAGTGTAGTGCTACAGCAATTTCCACTGTAAGGTATGGGACACGAAGTAGATGGAAGATTGCTATGGTCATTGAGATCATAGCAACAACCAATATGCTGTAAAGTAGGCAATAATTTCACTGAAGAATGATTGGATTCTAGATGCCTTATTCTGTCTCCCAGAATTTGCAACTTCCTACACTTCATTTAAATACTGCTTTTTACTTTTTCCGACATTTCTGACTGAATATATTAGAAATGGCAGTCATTTGGGCTATCAGCTATCAGTAAGCATATGTATTCTAGTGGCCGAAATTCCTGTGGATTTTTTATCCTTTGGACCTCGCACGTAGAAGTTACAGCCACCGCAGACCACCGCGATTCCTTAGGTGACGACTGTCATCCGAACTTCACGAAAGCTCACAGCTAAATTTTTACAGCCTACCGGCAGCGGGCGATCTCTCCAAGTACGTCCACCTCTCAGTTCAGTTTACTGTTAGCTCTGCCTGCACCATTCTAACCAATGGACGCTCCGAAGCCAAAAAGTCAAGAAGTAGTGCCGCAGGAGAGCTCTATGCCTGCATCACGTTCACTCTCTAAGGATCAAGAGAAAACGGTGGTTGAGTGCGCCAGGCTGCTGGGAACAACGACATCGTCGTTGGCTCGCACTGCCGTCCGGCCTAGGGAGCTGGCCCTCTTATTTTCCGAGGCTGTCACAGACCATGATGTGGTATTGACACTCCCTTCGCTCGATTGTAGAGTAGGCATAGAGAACGATCAGGTAGGCAATCCTTTGCCGGACGTTGGTGAACCCGGCCCTAGGGTTCCGGAGCATTCCTCGGGAGAAGCGTCCACAGATGCAGTCGAAAACGTCCCCAACAAGCCGCTCATGGCTGCTTCTGTTCTCGTTAAAGCGGTAGACGACGCTTCGATTTTAGAGCATCAGGCAGAAAAGCATTTAGGGAAGTTGACTTCATGGACAAAGTCCACACTAGTATACGCGCCGGAGGCAATGGCGACCAATGTATCCGACTCATTTTCGTTTCTAATGGATTCCCGACTGCGGTCTTGGACGCTTTTGCTTCTCCGACACTCTCTTTCTACGGGTGACTCTGAAAGCCGGACACGGCTGCTTCGGATACTTTCGGCGAATGTTGCTGTCGACGCCGCTGAAACAACGTTGCAGACCCTCCCTATGCCCGATTCCGCTGCATGCCATCCAAAGGAAGCCGATGTGATTCTTCCCCTTCTTTTTGAGACCAAGATTTCTCTTACTTTACAGGGCAAACAAGAAACTGTTGTTCTTCGGGCTCCCGGGACTATGTCGGGTAGGTTGATGTTCGAATCGATAAGAAGCTGTTGTATTGTCTTTACTCATTGCTTGAACTTTTGTTTATGATAGCTTATTTTGGGAATAACAGCATAACCGACATTGAAGACCTACAAAAGGTCGATGTACGGCTAGATACTGATATCATGCTCAAGGCTATGGTTGATCAAGCAAGACTGATTATTTTTAAGACTGTTGCCAATGCAACTCACACGCCTCTACCTCTCGGTGTCGTGTCGAAAGCATCTGGGTCCCCGAAGGACGTCGTTTCCAAAGGAACAAGAACCGAACCCGCATCGGAAGGCTCTAACCCTTCCATTCTGACTTCAACTAGTCTCGCTGGCTTCCGTAGCGCGTTAAATCTTGGTAGTTCCACGACTTCACAGTACGAGGACCAAACCATGCGACTACAGAAAGCGCGTTCATCGGCTTTGCGCTTAAACGGTGTACTTCATGGAAAGAAGGCTGAACCTACACGGCCACCACAGCCGCAAAGGGTCCGCTCGGTCAAATGGGACACGCCTGCTACATTACCGAAGTTAAATTCAAGCCTAGATCCTAGTCCAAAGAAGGCTCGACTGTCGCAAGCCGCAACCGTTTCGAAGCTGAAGAGCTTCCGATCGTTTGGACGACCACATGCTGGAGACTTTGGATCTGGTCCCCGCAATGCAACGTTTGGGGAGTATGGAGGACGCCAGGGTATGTGGGGACGAGATGGGCGGATGATTCATCACCCCACGCCGATGCAAGAGGGCGGAGCGGGTGGATTCGTGGAGGTACCTGTTCCGGAAAAGAATGCCACTTTTAATTTGAATTCTGCAATGAAGACGAGCCAATCGGCGGTTGGTGTCGAAGCTGGCATGCCCCGAACGGCAACGGCGCTGGAGAACTGGTTCCTCAAATCCGCTACATAACGTCGCAGATCTATACGCTATTGATCACGATGAGGAACAGTTTTTACGATTGTATATGATGGGCTCTACTTTTAATGTTATTTACGTTAGAGTTACTGTTAATGGTATCGTCCTGTCCCACAAGGAAGCGCTGCTCATTGGCATAGCTGTGCAGTGATTTGGGGAGTAAATGGCAACAATAGACAGTGCCAGCAGGGGGGTAAAGCGATGATGAGAAGCGTAACGCACGACGATACACTATTTTCATTCTCCTAGACATTTTTGCGTGTTTGGTTGGCGCGGCACTTGAATGAGTATGTTATCAAAAAATCAAGTCGTACTTCGATACGGGCATTAGAAAATATTAGTCGAGTGCTTTTACTTATTATAAAAGATAATTGTTCTATTTTTTTGGAATTTTAATATAATCTCTGTTTCCTTAACTAAAATATATATATTTAAAATTGAGTGTCAGTCTAAGGTATTGCTGGCGGAACCTTTGGGAAAACCTCCGGATTAAGAGCTGTAGAAATGTAGTCTTTCTCCGATACCGGGACACGTGTGTCGCAAGTCCGTACGATAAAACGTGCCGTTGCTGTCATTCAAAGATGGAGCCAACCACCGGTTTGCCTCCTTTCGCTCGTAGTGACTGTTTTCGAACGAGATGCATGGATCCTTCACAAGTAACACGAGTCTCTACAGGAATACTTGAAGCAGAAGCACATACCTGCGGGCGAATGAAGCGCAAGCGGGAAACCCGCGAGGGGATTCCGGCGGAGCGCAAAAAGACTTTGCGGATGGCACACACCGCAGCAGAATGCGTTGTAGTTCCTCCAATAAGGACCCGTAGATCTCAACGCCTATTTTGGAAACGTCGACGTCGTTCTGTATGGGACGAAACGCGGCGTAATCTGCTTCTCCTACTGGCCGGTCTGTTGACTGCAACGCGTGGACAGTTGACCCGCGCTCCCGTGTCCGTGGCTGTCCCATCCGTGCCTCCCGCGCCGACTTTACCGCCGACCTCTTTTCCTACAGTGAGTCAGGCGCCATCTGTGTCTGCCGCTCCGACAGATCTCCCGACCGTGTCACCACAGCCGTCGACACTACCTTCGTCGATTCCTTCGCCGCTGCCGACTATTTCTCCTAGACCCACGGTTAGCGAAGCTCCTACGGGAGAACCGACCGTGACACCTTCCAACAGTCCGTCGTCAGCCCCTTCGATTGCGCGTCAGCTTTTTGTTCGACAAGAATACAAGCAAATCTATATCATTCCAACGGAGCGATTTTTTGAACCCGAAGAAATTGCTGCTTTCAACGAAATTTACACAGGGTACGCTCTTTCATTACCAGCGGCAGCCGAGCGCGTGAACGCTACCTGCGAAATCGGAGCGCCGAGTATCTCCGCTTGCGTTCCGGGGGTTGATGCATGTGACACCTTCCCGGATGGCTTTTTGAACGATTTTCAATTTGCTTGCAACTGGTCCTCTGACTTGACGGAGGTTGGCAGGTTTCCTAGCGAGCTGGAAACATTTATCAACTCTGATCTAGCGATGGTAACCGATGATCTTCAGGCGGCGAACATCATTTTGACCGAAGCCTTGGCGGCTCGGCTGATTCTTACACAGACGCCGGCTCCATCTAGTTCTATGAGGCCGACAGCTTCACCGTCAGCGCGTCCTACGATCAGCCCCCCTCCGTCACTGCGACCAAGTATCGCCCCCTCGGCTTTTCCAACCGCTGTTGTATCCATGGCACCGTCTTCTCTTCCACCTTTTACTATGCCACCGTCTCCGCCCCCCTTGCCCGCAGATAGCAATGGGTTGAGCGTTGGAGCTATTTCGGGAATCGTAGTTGTAATCGGTCTGGCAGCTCTAGCCGGCCTCGCTTTCTACTATTTTCGTCGCCGCAAGAAGCGCCGTGAACAACGCCTACCCGATGCTGCTAATCAACGGCGTGAAAAGTATCGACCCGACCCCTTTGATAGTGTCGCAGCGCTCGCGGATGATCGAACAGATAGCAATTTTGCGCCAATTCTGCAAAGTGAGTCCGTCGTGTCCAACAAATCGCTACTTTCGGTCGGCGAATCGAATATAGAGGATGAGTCTGAGCACGAAACGGATGGCACCAAGAACCTCCAAGATGAATTCGATCTATACAAGAACCCAACGCTTGAAAAATTGCGGTCTGGCGTGGAAGATAACGTGTCAGGGTTTGAAGGAATTATGAGTGCCGCAGTCACCAACGCTCTCATGGGTGTGGAAGAAGCTCAGGTTGATTCCGCCGAGCTCACATGGGGTTGCGGAAGTAAATATACGGGCGCCGAACTCGAAGCCAGCGCTTTGTGTGAAGTTGACTATTGGCTTCGACGAAACGAGAATGCAAGCGTGGAAGGAAAACGCGCTTTTATGCAAGACATTCTCAACCGTGTGGTGGCCAGCGTCCGTTTCGGAAAATTGGGCGCCGACGATGCTTCTAGGACCATCCACGAATCGGCGGCCCTCCTAGAGTTGCCGCTCGCAAACAAGCTTCCTATGGCAACCGTCATTATTTCCGGAATGCGGAAAACTGTAACCTCTTTTGACATTACCAAGGCTCTTCGAGAATTCGGAGAAATCGATGTCGCTGCGGTGGCCTCTGGACAGCGGGGGTTCGGGATTTTGCGATTTCGGCATCTCAAATCGGTTGATCGCGCCATGAACCGCTATCGCAAAGGCGAGATAGTGGTACAAGATGTAGCGGTACAAATGAAGGCCCTGATGCCCAGTGGAGCTTTGGAAAGCCGTGCATAGAAGCAAAAAACGAGAATTTGTCATGTCACTACGATGAAATAATTTGTACGATCGGTGTCGACGACTATACAAAGCATGGCATTCTGTTTACCTTGAGATACGCATACAGTAGACATCCTGATAGCAAACTATGTCGGGGCTAATAGTTTCTAAAGACGCTGTCGTGTCCTTGGTGTGGAGAGAATAACAATCCATTTGGCTGAGCAACTATTCTTTTTCATAGTGACAGGTTAGATAGTGCGGAGCTGGGATACCAGGAAGCATGTTGCGGCCCTTTCAAGTGATCCTCTAGATCCTCTAGTTTTGTGCTATCCTTGAAAGCTTCCTGCACCGCTCGGCTAGCTTTTGGCCCATCCTGTACAGCAGTTTCAACCGATTCAAGATACTGTTGACCAAAGTCTTTTCCAAAAGCTTGCAAAACACCATCTGCTTTACCTTCTCCTCCAAGACATTTCGACAAAGGTCCATTTTGCAACACAATCAAAGTCGGTTCAATTGTACCAGTAGCCAAGTTGGCTGTCATACGCAGGGCGACTGGTCCGGGTCGGCTATCGGAAAATAGCTCCGGCGCAGTGTACCATCCAACTATGGTGTGATCGCTTTTGGCTTGCACCAGACCCAAGCTAATTTCAACCAGAGGCTTGGTCGGAGCCCCGTGCGATACAGGAACAGCATCTTCCACCACAATCACGCCTTTCGTCGAGCTTCCCAATAGGATTCCGTGAACCGAACTATTCTTGTATGTTGCGGCGTGCAGCGCCATGGCGCAAAAGGCCTTGGGCGCAACGTTTACCGTTTTTAAGGAGCTGTTACTGCTTCTGGAGTCTACCATGGTTGTTTGTGCTCTCGTGTGGGGTCTGAGGGACGGTGCCGAAGGATTGGTTTGGAACAGACGTGTTGGCCGTTTGAGGAATCAACTGCAGGGATACCTCCCAGTAGGCGGAGCTCCCGAAATGTTCGGACTCGTTTGTTTGCTGCGCCTATTGACAGCAGGAAATATTTCATGAACTGTATGTAACAAAACGACAAAATCGCTCAGGACATGTCACATGACTTAAAAGTAGATGATATATAAACACGGGACAATCCTCTCTTTGATAAGGACACTTTCACGACGTGGTGCCATTTTTCTTCGTTTCGTTATCTCACCCTTTCTCGTTGTCACACTTTGTACGTACAGCTGTTTACTCTTCTCTCAAGAGAGAGGAGGAGGCCTGCTCAGAGAAAAAAACAACAGTCTCTAAAAAATCACGGTCTCGAAATTCCATGCGATGCTTCAATTGCAGAGCTGGCTACGGTACTGCACTCTGTGCTTCTTTTTCACCTTTTCTCTGACCTCCGCCCGATTCCGCTCGACCAGTGCAGCGTTGCGGGTGCAGGGTGGAAGCTTGACTTTTGGGGGCGAAGGTTCGCCGTTTGAAGCCAATCCGCATTACAGTCCATCCCCTCGGCAATATGGCAAGCGTCCGATGTTACTGGGAGACGTCCCGGATCCTTCGGAACCCAACAACGGGGGATTTTATATCGAAGCACAAACATTCACGTACACCAACAAACCGATGTCACTACTGGAGCGATTCCAGCGGTATGCCTCAACGCTGCATGAAAGCAGTCCGTCAGTGTCGATTGTTAGCTGGGCTAGCTTGGCAGTCTTCATGCTTTGGAGAGTCCCAGCCGTACGGCCTATTTTGCAGAAACATTTCGTGGTCAACAGACTAAACTTACAAAGCGGTCGATTGCTCACGCTGTTTCTCTCTTCCGTTTCCCACATTGGCTTCTATCATCTTGCCGTTAATATAGCGGCACTATTATCTCTGGGACCAGTCGTCCAGCGAATGTTGTTCAGCCAATCACGATGGCCACTCTGGCCTCTTATAGTTGGAGCCGCAAGTGTCAGTTCAGTCGCCTTTCTGGCTTTGGACCGAAGCGGCCAAGGAAGTTGTTTGGGACTGTCCGGAGTGACAGTCGCTCTATTGGCAGTATTCGCAAGAATGTATCCCACTCATGTATTGGGCATCTTGTTGGCTGGTGTGATTCCTATACGCTTGCAAGCGAGCCAATTGCTGCAGCTCGTGTTCATCTGGAGCTTGTTTGGTAGCGTTGCCCAGATACATTCCCAAGTGGCCCATTCGGCCCACCTTGGAGGCATTCTGTTTGGACTGGCGTACTGCGAAGTCTGGAAACGTCGATTTTTCCTGCGACCATACATTGCGCAATTTCTCGTCCGGTTCCGGAGGAAACACAGGCGATTGTAAATTAGTTCTGGAACGATACGTCTACATGATATAAGTGTAGATGCTACCTAGTGTAAGCTTAATTTATAATCTCTTATAATGGTATGCGTTCGACACAAGCATCAGTACCGGCTTCCCCTCTGTACCTATTGATAATTACCGGAATAGGTAGCAGTTTCCGGGTCTTTCCATTTTCTGTTGGACGATCCTTATGGTAGTGAGTCGGTGGCAGGACGTGATCACGTCAGATTCGTCGTCTTTCCTCGTGCCGCCTGGACGGCGACAAGTCTTGGTAGGTCTTGACAACTTCAAAGAGAGCGAACATCACACAGTCCCCCGCTTCTCTTATCATCCGATTTACTGTTTGAAATCTATCAGCAAAGGTCAGATCGGTGGTATCACTACCTCTTCGAAGTAAAAGCACATAGGAATGCGTTGGCGGATGGATCACTGCGACATTCCAAACCGCAAATATCCTAGAATTCAAAAGATGCCGTTGCCATCTACTCGTTCCTGGGTTACAGTCGCGACTTTGCTCCTACTCCATCCGGCCGAAGGTTTTCTCGGCGGCCTATGTCCCAGAAACCCCTTTCCTTACACCCAAACTGTATCCATAGAAAGGACGTATAGTCGAGCGATATCTGAAAAACAGCAACAGAAACGGAAACAGGAGGACGTTTTGGAAGCAGCTCACAAAGCGAATGAAATACTTAAACGGAATGGAACTCCGCAACATGCAGCTGATCTCATCGTCAATGGGTCTAGTGGTAGCCAAGAGGAGAGCAAACTAAAAGTCAGCACCAACACTTCCGATATTGAAAACTTGGCTGCCATGGCGGCCGAAGATTTGGTCGATCTCATGGAAGATATAAACAGCAAGCTGTCGGATGGGACTGCTAGTCTTTTGAAGAATCTGACCGAGAGTTGGGAAGACAAGCTGGTGAGATTACCGGAAAATTCAGCGACGGAGATATCCAAAGTTCTAGCAGACTTGGTCAAGCAGATTCAGAATGCGCAACAGGAAGAATTGGAAAGGCAACTGAACGAAATCGACAAACGCTTTGTACGACCTCTCGAAGATCTAGCCTTTTCAGACGTTCCCCTTTTGGAATCGAAGAGCAGGGCTGACGGTGGGAAGCGTTCTATTGCGTCGGACTTTTATGCGAGGACAGATCGAAGCTCTCTTATACTTATCGGGGAGAATTCTACCTTACCCGAAAGCCGAACGTTGCGTACAAGCGAAATACTGCGGAACTGGAACGTTGCACCATTTTATTACTCCATCGCTTTACTGACGCGATGGGTTCGAAAAGCATCGTATCCTTCGATTTACCTTCTTTCAACGTACAAATATCTTGCAACTTTGGTAAAGAGCAATTCAAAGCCAAATAAGAAAGGAACAGAGCAAGAAGTATTCGGTGGCGAGACTTTGCAAGCTGGTTGGAAGCGGACGGGCGAAATCGCAGCAAAGGGCAAGTGGGCACGGAAATGGGCAATTCTACGCAGATCCGCTGAAATTTGGGCGTATTTCAGTTCATTCTACATTAAAGATCGTCGCATTTCAGCGAAATATAACAGTGGCGCCTGGTCGGAAGAGAAGTTCAAAGCGGAGCGATCGCAGCTCGGTAAAGAAATTACACAGAACCTTCTCAAGCTCGGTCCAACCTTTATCAAAGTTGGTCAGCTATTCTCTACTCGCATTGATATTGTACCAAAAGAGTACATTGAAGAACTCAAACAACTTCAGGATAACGTTCCGGCCTTCTCTGGAGATTTGGCAGTACGGATCATCGAGGAGGAACTTGGCAAGCCAATAGACCAACTCTTTGATGAATTTGATCGAAAATCTCTTGCAGCTGCATCGCTTGGCCAAGTACACATTGCTCGTAAGGGTGACGAGATGCTAGCCATCAAGGTGCAAAGGCAATACCTCCGAGAATTGTTTGAAGTGGATTTGGGCCAGCTTCGCCAGGTTGCTGTTTTTGCTGATGCCTTGGATCTCACATCGGAAGGGGGTCTTTTGGATCGAAATACACAACGCGACTGGGTCAGTGTGTTTCAAGAGAATCAACGCTTGCTTTATGAAGAGATTGACTACATTAACGAAATGAACAACTGCAACAGATTTCGTGAGAACTTCAATACTGCAAAATTCAGACATATACGGGCTCCAAAAACATACCCTGAGTTCACCACAGACAAAGTTATGGCGATGGAATTTTTACCTGGTATCAAGGTAACAGACAAAGAGAAAATTGAGCAGGCTGGCTTAGACCCAATTGATATCAGCGTGAAGATGGCAGAGGGTTTCCTCGAACAGCTGTGCCGACATGGATTTTTTCATTCCGACCCTCATCCTGGGAACGTTGCAGTAGAAAAAGGTCCGGACGGGGAGGCAGTAATAATATTCTACGATTTTGGCATGATGGACAGTTTCGGTGACGTGCAGAGAAAAGGCCTCGTTGACTTTTTCTTTGCGGTCTACTACGACGCAAATGTCAAAGATGCGATGGATGCGCTCGAACGACTCGGAATGCTAAGAAATGGTCCTGATATCGACCGAGTTGCTGTTGAGCGTGTCGGTAAGGATTTTATCGATCGGTTTCAGGAAACACTTAAACGAGACGCATCGTGGGAGAACGAGCTTTCGGAAGAGGAGCGGAAAAGAATCACTCGGGAACGACGAAGGAAATTGGGCGAAGAATTTCTCTCTTTGAATCGTGATAGTCCGTTTGTCTTCCCGCCCACGTGGACGTTCGTCTTCCGTGCTTTCTTTTCGATTGATGGAATTGGGAAGACGCTTAACCCACAATATGATCTTACGAAGCTAACGCTACCGTACTTGAAAGAGCTCCTTGACTTAAAAGATGGTAACGCTTTCAAAACAACATTGATTCGGATAGGCAAGCGCTTAGGTCTCCGACCTGAAGATATCAATCAAGCAGTTACACAGCCACGCCGAACAGCAAGAGTGGAGGACGTGGTCACGCGCATGGAGCAGGGAGACTTCAAGTTACGCGTACGAGCGCTAGAAGTTGAGCGGGAACTGGAGCGCAGCAAACTTGTGCAGAAAAACACCTTTCAGGCAATTCTTTCTGGGTTACTTTTCCAAGGAGCCGTTTCCTTGGCAACTGTAGGTAGTGGTCTTTACGCTGCAGGTCCGATCAGCCGTACTCTTTTTGCCGTGTCCGCGGTACTCGGTATCCAAATACCTTTCGGTATTTTCCGGTTGCGAAAACTTGACAAGTACAACGCTGGGTACGGCTTGAATAAATAGACCTGGGCGTTGATGCCTAAATCAATAAATTTCCATTAGCTATGGCGAATCATCTTTGCAGAGCACACCTAGCGCAAAGACGCCGAAAAGGGTAGCAAGACCGGCAGCGGCACATTCAATACCAGGCATTCCGAGAATTGTATCCGCAACGATCCCCAGAATAAATGGCGCGAAGATGTACGTTCCGTCTCCAGCTGCTCGTGGTAAGGCCAATGCAGTGGCTTCGGCTCCAGCTGGGGCCATCTCTTGCGCATACGCGGTCAAAGCAGGCCCTTGAGCTGACGCTCCGACACTCCAGCCCAGTACTACGGCAGAGAACGCAGCGCTTTGAAGTCCAATCTGTGGTACACCGATCGGGATGAGAAACGATCCCATGCTACTGGTAGCAGAAAGGCTAAGAGCAGCGGGCACCAGCATGAGACTTATTGCACTAAAAGTCCCACTGAGGATAGCTGTAGACTTTGCGCTAGTTCGATCTGTAAGCCAGCCTCCAACTGGTGCTCCTAACAAACCACTTAAGCCGGCAGCCGACAATAGAGCACCCGCGCCAACGGCTCCTCCAGGTAGCACATTAACTGCCAATAAAGGAATACTAGCAATCTTGCAGGCGAATCCAAAGCTTGCTCCGCATTGGCATAGGGCGAGACCTCGCCACTGGTTCTTAGAAAGTAGCTTCCCCCAGTCGCCTTCAGAGATATAAAATTTCGCCGAATCAAGGGTCTTCCCAGGTGCGCCTATCGGCGTTTCCACTTCCAATTGTCTACTCTTTGACGTCGCACGCGAAGTTGCTCCAATAGTTTCCGGGAGAAAGATGTACAGTATAAGCGTTAACACTGCTGCAAAGCTGACACACAAAAACGAAGCACGAACCCCGTACGTTTCTACCACAATGCCACCCACGGGAGCATCGATAGCAATGCCCAGCGCAATTGTGGCTTGTTGTGCTGCCAGTGCTCGACCCCGCAAATTCGGCGCCAAGCCGGCGAGATCGGCCAGCATGCCACGTTCGCCTGCTTCCGAAACACATCGACCGGCACCTAGTCCCAAGCGCGCCACCAACAATCCCACAATGTTGGTGGCCAAGGCGGTGCCAATGTCCGCCACAGCAATGGCAGCCATACCCATGAGCATTGCGGGTTTGCGGGCGCGATCGGCAAAATTACCACCCCATTTGGCGCCCAACAAGAGAGCCACGGCTGGAGCCGAAATGACAATGCCGTTCGTGGCACTGGAGAGTCCAATTTCTTTGCCATAGAGCGGAATGGAGGGAATGACAGCACCGACTCCAATAAAAAGGATGAATTGGGAAAGAAGGAGCAGCACCAACGGGTTACCGACCGAATCTCGCGGAAAGCCAAATAGAGACGGTTCTGGTTGCGTATCGTCGGCATCCAGTTTTGCCGAAAGTGGTATCCATGCTTGGACAGGAAAGCCTAACGGGACCACCTGCGGGTTATTCGGAGGAACTCCCCGGAGCCGGGCGGTAGACAGAGCAATGGGAGCCGTGAAGCAGTTCGTAGCTGGTACAATCCAACCCAAAACAGCGAGGAGGCCGAAGGCGGTAGACACGGGCTTTCTCACTTTCGGGAAAAGGTTTAACCTCGATCTTTCCGACTTTCTGTTCGGGCTTCTCTGAAATTGAAGAACCGCTGGTCTGTCTGTCATTGTATACATTCACATTCGACTCTAAACAGTATTGCACATTTGCATCTCCGAGAGCATTTTGATCGAGGATTCTTGACCCTTGATGGTTCATAGATAGTTAATGTTGCTCATTTGTTCTGTCAAACACCCGGATTATGAAAACGTCGACCGAATGTGACTGCTCACATTCTATATTGTACGTCAGACGTGCAGACCGAAAAAGGCCTCTCCAATGTTAATTTCTGTCCCATTTGTGTGCTTTACTTTAACAGCCAATTACGGTTCCATTAAATTACAGTTAGTACGAGTCTCTTTCGTTCGCCGCAGCACTCTTTCCATATCCATCTAGAATCCAACACCCTACCGTTTGCAACTTCCCTTCTATGCTTGCGTATGTGTGAATTTTGCCTCAACATCAATAGCAAAGGCGACGCTGTTCATCCCGACTTTGCCGGATTTTTCTCCGCCGATGCAATTGAAGCCGCCATCCGCCAGGTCAACACGCCTCGTCGTCCCGCACCACTTGTCGACGACGATTCCCTCGCTTCCGATGACACGGATGGCACCTAACATAGGGTTGTCCGGTTTAGTATCATCGTCATCGTGGGAGGATATAGCCGTGCCGGCGACAGTGGTCCCCGAGCCTTGTCCGGACGAACCAAATTTGTACCAGTTGCCGGGCGATGTCCATCCAACTTATCGACCCGTGCCGGCGCTAGCGACGGTTGTAATATGGGTTTCGGCGACTCTTGTTGGTGTCTTGACAACATGGAAGCGGAAACTGTCTTGGGTACTACCATTCGTAACCGTACAAGCCGGTGGTAGTGCCGGATCGATTCCTTGGAAAAAGCTTTCCTTTGCTATTTGCAAGGCAGTAGTAATGGGATTGGCGGTATCCACTGCTCTACAGGACCTGATACGACCCCCTTCCCGGATATCCATCGAAACGTTGCGGCAGAAATATTTCTTACCGTCACGTCTGTCCAAATATACCACCCTTACGATCGCCAACGAAACACTTGGTGTTCATTATCTGGAGTGCGTGACAGTGAACGAGGAATCCAACGGTGCGCATCGAGTGTTGTATTGCAACCACGGGTTTGGGGCATCGAGTTTGAGTTGGTTGCCAGCTTTGCCAGTTTTGACGAGTCGATTGAACTGTAACGTTGGTCTAAGCCACGATGCAGCGGGCTTTGGCTTTACCGGACGTCCACACGGTCTGGAATCCTACACGAGCAAATCGTCGGCGAGCATCGCCAAGCAATTGTTGCTACCGTGTTTGAAAAGTAATGCCGAGACTACTGTTGTCTTGATGGGTCATTCCATGGGTTGTATAACTACACTCCAACTTGCTTTGCAGTTGGATGTTTGCGTCCCGAAACGCATTATTCTGTGTGCACCAGCGCTTGGCCTCCGATCGGGTAAAAAGGGTAAACAGAATGGCCGCCGCTACCTCCCAAAAGTACTCGTGGATATTCCCGCTTCTTATCTTTTACGACGGGCTGTGGGAAGGCCAGGCTTTTGGCGTAGAGGCTTGTCGGTGGCATGGGGAAATGCAAAGCTCTTGTCAGACACGGACTGTTTGCGTTTTCAATGGCCTTCAATTGGGAAAGGATGGGAACGAGGACTCCTAGACTTTGCGAGAGCGCAGAGTCTTACTAGAGAACTGTCCACGGACGAAGAGATTTTGCGGAATGTCATGGCACTGCCCAACACAACAATTGATGTGATTGTAGGTGGTAAAGATAGAATTGTCTCCCCTCAACGCATTCGAAAATTTCTTGCGGCATTTCCGAATATCAATATTGTTGAGCTTGATGATGTTGGTCATGATGCATTCGAAGAAGATGTAGAGCTCTTTGTGAACACCGTTGATGACTTGCTGAAATAGAATAAAAAACAGTGACCGTATCCCTTTGGAGATGGTGATAACTCTCTATATGTGCCTACTCTTCGCGATTGTTTGTATCGGACAGCCCACTGAACAACCCGAGAGACGGCTTAGGCATTGGGCGCCAGTTGAATATATCGACACCGATATTGATTTTGTCGTTCAACTTTTTCAGTCGCCACCACCAAAAATATTTTCGTGATTTCATTTTGTGTTCCTCGGAGATATCTCGGGGAGGCTTGTGTATCCAAGGCTTATCTCTCCCTGTAAAGTGCACAAACGAGTCATAAGGTGCAATACAGGTTCTTTGTGCCCATCTTAAACACTCCTGGTAAAACACTTGGATGGGCCGTGAAGTATTCCAGAGAACGTCCCGTTTCCGCTTTTGTAGATAGACTGTCCCGTTTGGTAAAGCGGACCATGTTTCCACGTGATTGGCACAGATCAAGGATGCATTCTTCTTTTGATACTTCACCCAGTAATACAAGAGCCCTTGGTCACCGTGGGCGGCTTGAAAGGTCCAATTTTGTCCGCGATATTTGGTGGACCGCCAGGAGTCCGGCTCGGCCATGACGTGCCCCCAGCCTTCCACAGAGTCGAAAGTAGTCCCCGGCATCGATTTTACTTTCTGTTTGCGCTTTTGCATGACCTCTTGTAGCTCTTTGTACTCGCCGTCTCCCGGCTGGAGCATGAACAAACCCGCGTTGGATGGCTCAAGAGGGCCTGCCACAACTACGTTCGGACGCAAAATAGACTCCGGCCCCGCGTCCGAAAGGTGAAAGAAAAAGTCCAGATTGGCAACCGGCAAAACATCGGCGTCAAGGAAAAGAACTCGTCGGTATTTAGTGAGTGTGAGGATACGGAATTTTTGTAAAGTGGCATCGTAAAAGCTCTCCGATATTGGTTTGGGTATGTACCGGATTTGGACCTCAACCCTTTGCAGCAATCGAACCTCGGGTGGCGGAAGCTCTTCTCCGTCGTACGACGGAGACATTTGTATAAAAACAATTCGATCCGCAGTAGAGCCTTGTTCGCTGAGTATGTCAGCAGCAAGAAGAACATTGTAGAGAAAGCCTCGGTATCCGGGGTGGTCTGGGTTGCACCCACCAATCATGAAAGCGTACGCATACGGGGAGGTTGCGTTTGATTGTACCGTGCAACTCCTGTTTTTTCCACTACTGTGATGTCGGATGTGTCTGGCCCTTCCAGAATAAGAAGCACTTACCAAAGTCATCGTTTCGCTGGCTATTGCATTCTTTCGTATGGGAGGTTCGAATGATGTGATATGTGACCAGGATGCGGGAACCTTATGGTTGAAAGTTCGAAAGAAGGATGTGACATATAGTAGATATAGAGCCATTGCAACAGTAAGGACTCGCAGCAGGAGTATCCGATTATTGCATCTCCTCCCGGCCGGGACAGTCTGATTCAAACTCATTGCTCGAACCTCTACTTTGCGAAGCCGAATGGTGTCTATTGCTGGGCAGAATGATTGATGCTGGAAAGGTGCACATTCCTAGGACCAAGAATGCAAGGTCTTTACTGGTCTCCAATTCAAAGAAAGAAGGGATACAGGGCGATTGTGAATGGCGGGACGATAGGCAGCCGGATTGCTCTACTGCGTTCTGCAGCACGAATATTGGCGTTTCATTGTCCCTTTACGGGGGTCACAAAACTATTGCGATACTCCCAGCAGAGTTTTGAATAATTGCACGTGGAATGCCTCACGTCCCAGCCGCACTTCAGGATCTACGCTACTTGCACTGTGTTTTTCTCTATACTTCAGGATAGCGACATTGTTTTCATAATCTTTTCGATCGATTCGGACATTGGAATGTGTCTGTCCTAAACTTTCGAAATGTCCCTCTTCATTAGGAAGAGTAGAGTGACCGATTCGAACGCGGAACTACAGCACGCTCCGCCTCAAAATAGCAACCCCAGGGCTACCATATCGTTTGCGGTAGCGCAGTCATACGCTGTGCGAACACCGCTGTCGACACAGCCCCCACGCAGGAAGATACGAGAAGCACACCCGTTCTCGTCGCTCTAGAGTCTCTCCGACCAGATAGTCAACACATCGTTTCTTTCTACTGGGCATCACTACCCTTGATATTCTGCTTCCTGTTGCTGCACGGTTTCCTTTTGGCAATCCTCACTCCATCCAGTTCTGTTACTGTGTATTGCGTCAGTGCAGCCTTTCTTCGATTCGTCGTTCCAGAATCTACCTTGCCATTCGTCGCCCGACTCCAGTAGCAACGCAGCTACCATGACCGACGCTAGTACGCCCAGTAGCGACCAGTCTTTTGTCACCAATCCGGAGCAATGGCTCGAATCCTTATGCAAACGCGAAGAGTTGCTCTGTATCGTGATTTTCCGCGGTGCCTGGTGCAAGTACGATCGACACTACTTGCGTAAGCTCGGAGAGCACCACCAGAACGTGATGAAGGACGACAAGACACAGTTAGTGGCGTGGACTAGTCAAGGCGCCCAAGCCGCGCAACAGGCGGATGAAGAATGGGGCCTGACTAAAGAATTCGGCTACGACATGGTGCTCGGCGACGAGACCAACGCGCTCGCAAACTGGCTCAAGGAGGACGAGATTCTGCCCAGTATCGTAACCGCGACACCGGAAGCCGCGCACGTCCAAGACCTCGTTCCGGATAGCGACAACGCCTATCCCAACGGTATTGTCATGCCTGCTATGGTCTGGTACGCTCATCACGGAAATTTGGTTGCGACCTGGACGGCCTCTTGCGAAGCTCCCGGATATGGTGGCCCCAAACGTCCCGATCCCACTGATCTCTACGAGCAGGTGCTCAAGCGCAAGCATGCTCTCGATCACGGCAGCGCCATTATGCCCGTACACGGGAATGAACTCAAAATGTGCACGAATGATTGGGAAGTGACCGCTGCGAATTGTGATGTTTTGTAAAGCAAATAGAAAGTTATTAGTGCAGCGTCGTTATTCGATTGCACTAGTAAAAATCTCATGTTCGCAACAGCATGTACTAACAGTAGGCTTTGTGCTTGTTTTTAGCAAAAACGGAACCACTGTAGTAATCCATAAGCATGTCGTTGTATCAGCCAAAGGTTACCCTGAAGTGTTGCTACGAAAGCATTCCGGTCCAATGTCTTGCAGGAGGAATCGTTTTGCAATAATTTGCAACGTTCGTTTCTGTCGCGCAGCCACCGCTGTATCGGCACCAAGCTCATACAGAGTGCATAAATTCATTGCTACACGTTCAGTCAGATAGCGTGTTGGGTCTTCTCGGATCAAGCTTTCCATTACCTGAATGGCCTTCTGTAAACGAGAGGTATAGAGCGCACACAAGGCCAGATTGTTGAGTACTTGACTATACAAACCTTCATACGTTTCGTTGCTGACCAGAACAAAACCAACCCAGTCGTCGCGACTGTATTCGGGAACAGTGCATTGATTGGCTCGCATGCGCTCCGTTGCTTGCCGAAAAAACTCGAGCGCTTCGTCATACTTTCCATATGCAAAGCAAACAAGTCCCTCGTTGGAAAGTAATTGGCACGGTACATGTCGCGTTGCAACGTGCTTGGATAGCACTCCCTCTTTGGCGGTATCGTCCAACGCATTCCAAACATCAGAGGCTTGCTGAAAAATTTGCGCCGCTTCCGATACTGCGCCCGCTTGCAAAAGAATACGGCCTTGACGTGATAATATCTCACTTTGGTAGGCATATTTCAGAACGAGAGCGGCAACGGACCGCTGCCCCTTTTCGACTAGCGTTTCCACTTCATTAGCTACAAGCCCATCCAAAGCTTCCATCATTCGTTCCAAGCATGCTACTGCCATGCGCCATTCTTGGCGCTGTACAAAAATATTCGAAAGTACGTGCTCCACCTGTAATAACGAAGCAGATTGAGATCCCAACGACGCGTCCTTTTCGGCGTTTAGCCGAATTTTCGTCCGAATCGCCCACAATGCGTCTATGGCAATTTGCTCAGGATCACCATCTGATCCGTCCTCAGAAACGAACTGAAGACTGATTGCGCCCCAAATGTGCAAACTCCAAGGGATCCAGGAAGGCGCGTGTCCACCAACGTGGTGTCCAAAACTCCACCGGTCTAATTCTTGACACAACGCCTCACGCTGGCGTGACTTCCACCAACCGTGGCAACACAGAGACATAATTTCGACAACTTCTGCTTGTTGGGATTCTAAGCTCGGCAGCGCTTGTGCAGGATTGTTCAAAAGTGCCGAATAAATAGGAGCATGCTGAATGCTCTTCGAGTCTCGCAGCAATTGCATACCCACTACCACCACGGTCTCCCAAGCGCGGCGCGTCACTAAAAGCCGTAGCTTTTCGAGTTCAGAAATATCCGTAGGTAATGGCTCGGGCTGTATAACTGGTTCCAACCCTTGATCGGCGCGTCGCGACGGACCTGACAAAAAGGCATCCGCCAAATCATCCATTTTTTCCGTCGTCGAGAGAGTATTCCTGATTGGTGAAATGGAGGTTGGTGGGTGAGCCGATGGGATATTTATAGGCACTGTCTCGGCTGGTACCAATGCAGGTCGCGAAGGCGCGGAAGGCCGAGGGAGCTGACTACTCCGATCGAGCAGCTCGACCCCGTCCATCCGTGCCATTACGTTCAACGAAGCGCTACCAAAATCGGAAGCTGAAGTTGTTTCCGAAATGTTCTGATGCGCTGATGATGCGGATGCCGCGACAACTGACAAGTCTTCCCTTTCAAGCGCAGCCGGGGCCGATATTGTGGCGAGAGGAGTGGAATGTCTGAAACCCGAAGCATCGGACTGGGAGGTTGATCTTTCTTCTTTTGTTGGCATAATATGTACACACCACGGAACAAGCTAACAATTTCAAAGATGCTAGTGCGCTGTATTTCTTCCTTGCTTCACAAATCATACATGGAAATAGCAAGTAGGATCACCCATCGTCCAGCACTGTTTTACAGCTAGTCACTAGACGCCGCTTTCTCAGTCTTCACCCCCAGTGCTCTTGTGTCCGGGTGACATCACGGCAAAAGTGTGAAACTAACGCACTTGATACTTATTGGAGCTACAACAACGAACTGAGACTACATGCTTAAATTCTTATCGTCCTCTTTTCTATTATTCCCTTCCGTTTAGTCGTGTATAATACCAAGACCATCATCTCGTAGAAGACCACATTAATTTTCATAAAGTTCAGGGTAAGGCCACTTACTGGGACATGTACTGAAAGGCCTCTTCAATAGACGACAGACGATCCAACAGGTTTGCCGTTCCTGATGAGGCTTCCAATTTTCCCTTAAGCGCTTCAATCTTTGGACGAAGTCTACCAGATGCTGTCGCCCGTCGGAGCTCCGAAAGTGCCGTCTCGACATCATTGCTTGCCGCTAGTCCGCTAGATTGTGCAGATGTCGCCCAGTGCTGAAGCAAATCCAATGTCGCTTCTAGGTTGCGAAGTCGATGTCGGCTATCGCCGCCCACGACTACTTGGTCCTGCGATTCAGTAAGCACTTCATACGAGCCCAAAATCGCTATGTATGGCACTCCAGCATCGGCCATCACAGCCAAAGCCCACCCGGCCGACGAAATCGATGAGCAATGGCTTGCTAGGCCTACACCAAAGAGACACGCCCGAATACTAAGATACCAATCGAATGTCCAGCATGCTTAACACAACCACATAAACGTACCTTCCAAAGCAAGCATCAAAAAATCGAGTGGGAACACATAGTCTGCTCCAGTTCCGTACAGCTCCCGCCCAAGTTCGACGATACGTTGTCTCAAAAGGTTGGCCCAGTCTCCATTTTCAAACAACAGGATTCCGTCGTCCATGCTTTCTTCGCCGCGCAACAGCTGTACACCATCCCCTAGGTCAACGTCGGCAGCAAAAGAGTTAAGAAAGCGATAGGCGACTTCGTCTCGTGTTGCACACGGCAAGACATCTTCGCATATCAAAAAAGTCCAAGCCTTTTGGATTGTGCTCATTTCCGTGTGACGGCATGCATGAAGGATATGCAAACATAGATCCCAAAGTGGAATCGCGGATGTAAAATCATTGTACAAGTCCGAGACGGGTGTCAATGTGTAGCATAATTGACTGTATTTCTCGGATGTCACCTCAGGCGGAAAATTTGGCTTCGAGGAATCTACGGCCCGAAGAACACGGCTCTGGATGCGAGCGAGATCAAGTGTCTCGCTCACTTCCTTGACCTTTTGCGCGATATCTTCGGATGATAAAGAGGAATGTGTGGGTCGTTGGCCGTCAGACAAAGCCGCCTTGAACGAATTTAAAGCACGCGAAAGACTCTCAATTCTTTCTGTTAGAGAAAGCTGAAGGTTGTTGTTGCTGGCATGATCCCACGAGATTTGGCCGGCTTCTATATGCTTCAATTGAACATTAAAGTATCGCCAGAGCAGATCTGGATCGTCCCGCTCGCGTAGCCACTTCTCGAGATCGGGGCTATCGAGGCGTAGTAAGGTATTTACATGGTTGCTATCGACCAACTGTCTAAAAAATGCAGCAAGAAACTGACGATCCGAAGCAGCTGCGCTAGCTGATACCATACGGTCGGCAAGTTCAGGTTGAGTATTCAGCAAAACTGTCATATGGTGGAAAACTAGAGCATAACAGGTATCGATTGCATCTTTTGCAGTGACGGAAGTACCGTGAGCAAATGTTGACGACGTGGAAGATGTAGCTTGCGCAGAAGCAGCCTGGTCCGATTCGCGCCTCTTGTGATAAAGATGCTGCTCCCAAGAGAGAGAGGAAGCAGACCCAGTTGTCGAGCTCGTTAGTACAGACGAAGAGCTGGTAGACGGGACTTCACTTTTGAAGTTTGCTGCTGTAAGCAAACATATCTCAACAATACTCGCAACATCTTCGAGCTGCATAAGGGACTGTGCAGCTTTCGCGAGCGGACTCCCATACTGTAAGGCGCGATTGGCGATCTCGCTATGAGACTCCTGTCTCCGTTGATGAAGGATTCTGCCAGTTATGAGAGGTGCACTGTACCAATGACCTGCTGCGCTCCGAAAATTTGAGGCAGCTTGCTGAGTAAGAGCTAAACGTCTCGAAGAAAGAAGTTGCGAAGACGATAACGCTTCGGCTGCCAAACGGAGGCCCATGTAAGCAAACCGAGAGCCTGGAGAGAAAAATAGATAACATTGCTCGGCAAATAAGTTGGCTATGCGGTCCGTCTGTGCGGAAGGGACAACGAACGCAGACTTGCTTGATACTGAAGCTGTAACAAGAGAATTCAACAAATTTTCAAGTCGGTCTTGCCCTTCGGAAGTTTCAACCAATTGCGCAATTGTCAATCCATGTAGGAGCCCCCAGTCGATCTCTCGAAGCTCTGTCATTTCCTGCACACGATGAAGCAAAGCTATCAAATTGAGCAGCTGAATTGTGCGAGCGAGTAATCGATACAACGAGTGAATATTCTTTTCTTCAATCAAATGAGCCAAATGTTCAGCCTCTCTTGGCGAGAGCTGCGCCGAAACTAGAGTGTTTCCAGAACGTAGATGGCTCTGGTATTCCAGTGCCTGAGTCAAATATTGGTGATGCCCCTCGGAATCGTCAATATCCATGGAGCTATCTTGGTTTTGCTGCTTTCCTGGAACAGTCTTAATGGCCCGCGAAAAAACATTTCGAACCAATACCAAAAGGTTTCGTAAAGGGGTCTTTATCCTTTCCAGCCCATCTGGATCAAACAGAACTTCAACTTTTGCTGGCGTCCATCGGGTTCCCTTACCCATGGACCAAGTACTTTTGACCGAGCGGCCCTCCGTAATGACAACACCTGGCTTGTGCCACATTGGCCGTACAAGTCGAGCAAAGAGAAGAGTGAGACCTTCGCTGAGTGCTGATGGCTTAAAGTCATACCCGGGGGGTACCAGGGCATCCTTAGAGACAGGCATGCTTCCAATCGATGAGCTCGTATTCAGATTGGGATCAGCATGCGGCACAAGCTTGGGAACGAAAGCTCGGGCTAAAGCAGCCTCGCACGCACGTCGCCGAAGCTGTTCGCTGACGCCAGTTTCTTGTGGGGTTGGTCCAGATCCAATGGCAATAGCAAGGCACATAGCGCATCCCTCTTTGTATCCATAGCTGGAAAAGAAGCTGGTAATAGACGAGTCATGAACTATATTTTCACCGGCGGCCATCAAGACACTGACCAAGCTCGACATAAGTGACTTGAAGCCGAAGAAGTGAAGGCCACCCACATTCAATACTACAAACTCCCTTCCCGACTCTAAATGCTGTGTTGCAAATTGATTCAAAGGGGCCACTGGTGGTTGTAAAAGCCACGATCGAAGCCGAGCCGAACGAGGTATACTTGTGGCTGAAGACGTAGCGGAGGGAGATATGTTGTATCGACCGCTTCTTTCACTTGCTGTCGCGCTGAATCCCTGTGATGCATTTCTCTTCGAAAGCCTGTACTCAGGGCCCTGACTTTTTCCCAGAGAGGGAAGCGGCGACGATGTGTCGTATGTAATACCGTATCGAAGTGGACGGGAAAGCATAAGATTCCAAACAGCGGTCGTCGCCACCGTCAGCGCGACGGAGGCAACAGAGTTGCTGTGAACCATGGTACCCTTGGTAGCCTGTTGGATTTCCTTCGACGTCGAGACGTCGGCTCGAATCTTAGAAGGAGGAAAGAATGTTGGAGGTATTCCCAAGTCGAGCTCTGAATCAGACGGAGTCTGAGATCTGCTCAGCATCAAGAGAAGATCGCTGGTTTCGTCGGTGATAGGAGCAATATCCCACACGAGTCCACCCGGAAGCATTGCATCGACATTTCTGGCGGTTTCGCCGTAGGATGAAGTTGTGGGCACAGAAAAAGTTTCGCAGATACCACCTGGCGCCACTAGTTGTTGAGAGGATTGTGAGCTTAAGGACACTGTTGAAAGGGCCTGTAGTTCACGAATTCCGTTGGTGTCGTTCGTTTCTGGCAAGCGCGCGATCGCATCAGGGCAGGTGGCCAGAATTTGATCACCAACCTGCCGGCCCGCCAACTCGTTGGACGATAGCGGTGGCTCCATGGCCACCACAAAAACGCCCTGGCTATAGAAACTTGCATCAACCCGAGGTATCTTGTCCCGAGCGATTTTCGGAGCAACGCTGCCGTTGATGTTCAGGTTGACGGCCCCGTTATCCTGTGACGCTTTCATATCTGCTGGAGGTGGTGCACGAACATGGCAGAGCGTCAACCGAGTCGACGGCGCCAACGGTCTTATCGGACCGAATCCATCCACTGGGCCACTGGCCAAAACTTGCGAGGACAGAGACGACAGGTATAGTCGCAACCCTCCCTCTGTGACGGCCACCAGGGTCAGTCTAGAACTTTCCCGTCGAGTAATTACATGAATGGATCGTGGTAGCAAGATGCCACCCGTCGTGTCTTGGCGTGCGCGTCGCGGTGCGTCGGCCTCCGCCAATTTAAGAATAGTGCGTGCGCCTTCCATGCCGCCCACGCCAGCTTGGGCCGCGCTACCGCCACCGGGAAAACTAATTTTAGCCACGGAGCGCTGATGACTAGACGGTGGTAGCATTTGACCCCGCGAGACGGCTTCCAGGTAAAGTCGTGCCGTTTTGGCCACATCTGCTGCAGCCGTCAGGGGCAGGGCATCGTTCTTGGCCAAATCAAAGGCACCGATCCAACCGTTGGATGCTAGCGTGTACAGGCATTGCCGTTCGGCGTCGACCACCATTTGTACAATTTTCCCCCCGCCCGTGGCGTTTTTACCCCCCAATAAGGCCGAGGTTCCCTGTAAGAGAAAATCAGGTAGGAGCGCATTCGCTACGGCCGAAACGTTGGAAGAGCGATTGAGTTTCCGACACTTACGCGGACGAGCTGTTGTTTGGTGATTGCGATCATCGCTGAACCACAGACGCTTGCCCCGTGCCAAGAAGCTCGTCCCGGCTGTCTCGTGATGATCTTCTACAACGGACGGGAGGTCCAGGTCACCGTCGTAAAAGAGTTCCAGTCGATCGTGGAGTGGCAATTGCTGCGGATCCGAAAGCGGTCCAATTTCGTACGTAACTTCGTAAACACAACCGTCTTCGCCACCGAGAAAGATCCGTCCCGTGGGTGTTCCCACGACGGACAACATACGAACCATGTCGGTGGGCATGGTAAAGGAAGTGGGGACGAGCTGGAGAGCCCGGTCGGGTCCGTGATCGAAACTAGCGGCTCCAGAAGCATCAGTCTCTGTCGTACGAGCCAAGGCGCACAAGAGGATTTCGTCCAAAGTGGTGACAATCAAGCACCATTGTACGTTTGATTTAAACACGCCTACCGAAGCCAGAAGAAGAAATGGTAAGAAGGAGAAATTGGTACCGTAAAATCGTGTTTGCGTCGAAACGGTAACAACACTAGCAACACCAACGATAATGCACTATCATCACCGGCACAGTCAGGCACAGTACTGACCCTTTTTGGGTGGAGCAATCCCTACAGACACGATCGACTGTCCACTGGGAGTCACAAAGCTGCAAAAAGAGGATCCATTGGCGCCGGCGCGAGTGCTCCACAAAAAGAGCTTATCATCCGAAGACATCCAAGCCAAATTGGCTTCCCGGAGCAATCCCATGAGCGATCCCCGTTTCGTCTTTTGCAACTGCTGTCGGAGTATCGGTGACAGAGGCACGGAGCGCAAGTGCCGGAGAGCCGCGACGGGTGGAGCGACGGCTCCGTGCGTCGGTGCGTACGCGGAGGTTGTCGTGGGACGGGGCGACGTCGGCACGCCACCGCCGCCGGCGTGGTAGTAGCCCGCTGCTCCCGGACTCCCACTCGACGCCACGCGTCGGTACAAGTCCGCGTCTGGCGCCGCTTCGTCGTCCCGTAAGGCCCGTAGGACGGCGCGTCCCGCGGCGTGCAAGGGACGAAAGTCGTCCCGCCAGTACGCGTCGAGCGTCTGCTGTGGCGGCGCGTACGGAACGTGTCCCGGTGGTCGGTTCGATTGGGAGGACACCATGGTGGTAACTACAGACGCGTCGGTCGGTTCGGGATGCAATGGAATGGGAAACGATACAAACGTGTATGTGTGCGTGTGTAATTCTAGAAAGCACTACTTGTACCGAAAGGCAAAGACAATGGAGACGAGCGGAGAGAGAGACAGAGACCAACCCGTGTGCGTGACCGACGCCCATCGGAGGATTTGCGGTGGAGGTCCACGCGCGGTTCCTCTACCGCGGCAGTAGGTAAGCAACCAACCGTAAGCGTACTTGAACCGTACGGCAACGTTCGTACTACAGATATTGCCTGCACCGAGTGAGCGAGCATGGACGCCCTTCCGGGTCCGCTCTGTCCGTCGCACGAATTCGCGCCATCGAGTGCCAATCCTCCCGTAGCCCATAGCCAATCGAGATTTGATTCTGTGTCTGTCTGTTGGTAGTAGGAGTTGTTTCCGCACGCTCGCGTTTCAACGGCTAGATTTCCGTTGGACGGACGTTTGTCATGATTGTAGGAATGTCGTCTTCTCAATCCGGTGGCCGGACCAGCGCGGGGACGCCCGTTGATTTGGAGTAGTGGACCCACACTACTGCATTATAGAGAACGCACGCGGCCATCGATCGACTCGAATTGCAAATCCCCAGGGAACGAGACTTTGGAGAGTCATTGTTGGGAACGGTACAATGACTCTGGCGCCGGATCGGAAAGGGGTTCCAGTTTACTGTTAGTTCGGTCCGGTGCCTGTCCCTGGTACAGCCGACTCGCACGGCAACCTCGACCCGAGCTACCCACCAACGACACGACACGTTCGAGTGAAGGGGGACTTACGACGTTTTCGGACCCTACACCTCTGGGACATTTTCCTCCGTATTCAAACGGGTCGCCGCCCTGCCTGTCTCTCACAGTCAGTTTCAAGTCACTGTCAATTCCAAGTCCAACGCCAACACATTGTGGGGATTAATTCGACACGTTCGAAACTGTCAGTATACAAGACTATTACTCCTGTCATTCGGTAGTCGGTCGGTATCTCTCTCGTCTCGTCTAGAGAGGAAACAAACACTCCCGTGACTACCCACACCCTGCCTACCAGTTTTGCCACACCCTCTCAATCAGAGTCTCGACGAACCCACACCAACATGTTCAAAATTAGATCCAGCAAATACCGGCACGTCTTTTGCGATCAACCCAAGGTAGAGGTACGTGACACCAGCGAGGACGACGAAGCCGACGACAACAATGACTTTCCAGACTCCCACGAGGCACACTCACAGTCAGCAAAGTCTGCACGTGTCCAAATTCCGTTTCACGTCGTTGCGCCTCTCACCATCCTGGTTTCCCTTTCCCGTCTCTCGTACAGGAATGCTGGACGGATTTCCGACTCTCCACCGTCACGGGGGACCAGCAGTACATCAAAGCGTCCGCCAAATACTTTGCCGTCGGTATGGCGGGTGGTGGGGGACCAGTCATTGTCAATCGCCTCGATCGGCCCGGGCGTTTCGACATTTCCACCTCGCAGTACGTGTCGGGCCATTCCGGCGCCGTCCTCGACATTGATTGGAACCCCTTCGACGACAGCATGATGGCCACCGCCTCCGAAGACACCAACATTAAGCTCTGGAACATTCCCGACGACTGGGAACCCACCGACGACAAGGGCAACGCCCGCGCGGGAAAGTCACTCACCGAAAGTCTCGTCGATTTGACCGGGCATAGCAAAAAGGTTACCCTACTGCGCTTCCACCCCACGGCCAACAACACCCTCCTCTCCACCGCTGCCGACCACACGGTCAAAGTATGGGACGTCGAAAATAGCCAAGCCGTCAGCTCCTTTGACGCAATCGACAACCTTGTACACGATATAGTATGGGACGTCAAGGGCGACCAGTACGCCTTTAGTTGTAAAGACAAAATGGTACGACTCTGCGACGGACGCACGGGAATGGAAGCCGCCTCCTTCCAAGCCCACCAAGGAGTCAAGTCGGTCAAAATCGTTTACGTCAACGACAGCGGAAAAATGTTCACCTGTGGGGCCTCTAAACAAAGCTCCCGCGAAATCAAAGTATGGGACCTCAAGAATCTCGACAAGCCACTGCACACGGAATCCATCGATACCGCCGCCGGCGCCATGATCCCCCTGTGGGACGCCGATACCGCCGTCATGTACCTTTGTGGCAAAGGCGACGGCGTCGTCCGCCTCTACGAATACGAAGACAAGGAACCTTACATTTTCAAACTCAACGACGGATTCCGCTCCAACACGCCAGGCAAGGGTTACTGCGCGGTGCCCAAGCGCGGCTTGGACGTCATGAAGCACGAAACCATGCGCATCCTCAAGGTCACGAACAGTGCCGGCGTACAACCCCTGAACTTTATGGTCCCACGCAAGTCGGACGCCTTTCAAGACGACATTAACCCCCCGACGGCCTCCTCCACGCCCGCACACGGCTGTCACGAATGGTTGGAAGGCTCCTCTAAAGATCCCGTCACGGTGTCACTGAACCCCGCCGACCGAGCAACCAACGGCCACAGCGTAGTGGTACCCAAAAAGGCCTTCAAAACGGTTTCGAGCTTGGCGAAAGAGCTGGACGACGCCAACAAACGAATCGCATTTTTGGAAAAGAAGCTCCAGCAAAACAATATTGCCTTTTAAATACTCTAGCAGTCTCTAATTGTGACAGCAGTGTTGTCAGTATAGGTGCGCCGCCAGGGGGCGCAACCATGGTAGTTGGTTACTTTTTAATTTGTGATTTTTCTCTCTAAATGTTTAGACACCTGTTCGTCACCGAATGTATTGCGCCCATTGAGCCACAACACCTTTAGATACGTAGGAAGGGAAGGTGGTGTCGGGTAATATAATGGAGGGGGCGTACCCGTTCCATAGATTCCACGGTGTGGGGACGACGTGGGAATGTCGGACGGGTAGCATGGTGGCACCGCAAGACTCCACAACAATCCGGCGTGACGGTTCTTCCATAAATGCCAGACTCAAAGGCACAATGCCGTCGCCGGCTCCCCGGAAGGATCCCGATAAGGGCCAGTACGAACTAGCGGCTACGAGTTCTTCCACATTTGTCGTCCAGAAATTGCCGTCTAGTCCTTGGCTGCAGACACACGTCACGTCGATCCCACGGGCGGCCAAAGTTTCGGGACTACAGGATTCGGCGTCGGCGATCTCCCGCAACAATCCTCGAGTTTGATCGACCAAGGCCAGCTCGGGAGAAACGTGCGGAGTGCCTAAAGTGATCAAGGACGATACCTGTGTCGAGGCCAACCGATAAACAGCCGAACTGGTCCGCCCCAATCCACCCAGATAAGCACGGGCAACCCAACCTCCAATGGAGTGTCCCACAATGCAGATCCGAACATCTTCCCCTTCTTGTGCAAATATTTGCGCGAGTCCCTTTTCGATAGCGTCAAAGTACCAATCGAGGGTCGAATGGACGGGCAAACGGGCGTCCCAAAAGGCTCGAGTCGGGAGCTGGCGTGCGACACGGATCCACTCGGTCCGTGGAAGTGGAGCCACCACGCAGGTTCCGATCCTTGGCCAAGCCAGGGTCGCCGCGTCGTCCGACGACAACGCTCGCAAATTCTCAAAGAGTACGGCGTAATCATCCGGGACGCAGAATTGGGCCGGACAAACGAGCAGTGCGACGCGTTCCAGTTTGCCGAGTTTCCCCGTCTCGTTGTATGGAGTCTGTATGGTGGATGGCTGGTTCTTTTTGTTTTCCGGCGTGGACGACAACGACGCCCCGAGGACAGTATCAGAGGTTCTGGGGGCGTGAACGATTGGTCGGGTCGTGCTTTGCGGCACCGTGGATTGAAAGCCGTTCACTGCCGTCAGACTCCACCATGCGGCGGCTACCCGAAGGACTCGAGCCATTGCCTGCCACTAGAGAGAGAGCGAAAGGTTGGTGTTGTTGCGGCTAATTCCTGACAATGTGTGTTCCGTAGGGGTGAACGAACCTCTCAAAACGACAGACAAATCTCGAGTCTCACGTTGCAAATTCGATGCCCCCTTTTTCGCCCACGACTGGCAGATCTCTGTTCAGTCACGTACGACACAGTGTGAGGGATCGCATTCCTAGTAAACATGGCGCTACGACAAAAAACATACGTATTGTTTGTGATCCAATCGAATCAAATCGTAGTCACACCACGCGAGAGCCCGCCCCTTACCCTCCTTTAACAGTCCAACAGAGCAAACCAACGGACGGCCAAGACGATGACGACACCATTGTCGACGACGCCTTCGTTGGCAAGTAGGTACCGGGACGCGTGCAACCCCCTTTCCTTTGCCACAAAGCAAGAAGCCAACTCTCAACACAGTCTGTAGTACAATCAGTGACCTACTGTTAGGAACAAGCAATAAACGTAGAGGACTTCTGTCATTGTTTGTGTAGTAGAAACGCAACTGTTTACCAACAATGAGACTATCGTTCTCCCCAACAGTACTTGGCGTCTGCTGCGTCGGGGTTTCGGTGTCGGCCTTTGCTCCGACGCAACCACAAGTCCCACGCTTTACCCAACCTTCATCTCGAACGCAACTATGGACATCGGCAGCTTCCTCGTCCGTCGTTACGGACGACAACAACCAAAATGACGCCACTTTGTCGCCCATGCAACGAAAAAAACGGGAACGTCGCGCCCTCTTGCGTCGTGAAGGCGGTCGGCTCGCCTTTGACACACCAATCGGTGCGCTCAATCCCTTTGCCATTTATTGTGCACTCGTATCCATTCTATTGAGCATCCCATGGTTTATTGCCCTGACGACGATGCAACTCGTTTACGCTCTCACACGCAATCGATTCGACCGGCAACGGAGGATTCCCGTCTTTTTGAATCATCTGTGGGGAGCGACACTCTTGACACTCACCCGATGCTGGCCCAAAGCGGAAAACATGGAGATTTTGCAAAGCTTTTACAAAGAGTAAGTGCCTCACCTGGAAGGGGATGTCAACTATATCGATGGGGTAATATTTGGCTGATTATGACTTCATCTGCGGACCGTCTCTCGCTCACGTCGTTTGTCCTTATCAGAGGCCGTCCCGCCATGTTTGTGGCCAATCACAATTCCTGGATGGATATACCCTACCTGGGCTCCACGATTGGCTGGAGAAACTACAAAATCATTGCAAAAAAAGAACTCAGTAAGGTCCCGGCCCTCGGCAAAGCTATTTACCTCGGTGGGCACGTCATGGTGGATCGTACGGACCGCAAGTCGCAGCTCAAAACTTTGAAAACTGGTATTCAATATCTCAAAGACGGTGTCCATCTATGCACCTTTCCCGAAGGCACTCGCTCTCGTACCGGCAAGGTTCTCCCCTTTAAGAATGGGGCTTTCAAAATGGCCTACAAGGCTGGTGCTCCCATCATCCCGTTGTCCATTGTCGGCGCCAACAAGATGATGCCGGCACACTGGATGTTTCCCTTCCGATCAGGCCACGGCATCACCAAAGTCATCGTCCACGATCCGATTGAATGCAAAGGCAAGACCGAGGCCGAGCTTGCAGCCGAAGTTCGTAAGGTCATGCTGTCCGGATTGCCGCTAGACCAACGGTCGGATAATGAATGATTCATATTGACTTGGCTTTACATTAAAAAAACCGAACGAAATTCAGCTATTCGAAAACGGCAAGAGCACAACGATAAGAATCTGTTCCTATATAGATAATTAACAACATGGTTTTTCCCTTACATGAGTAGATACTCCTTCTCATTAACTTGTTCCAACTGCAAATTGAGTGCTGAGTCACATCGCCCCTTATTTTAGCAAGACTGTCGACAAAAGCACATTCAAAGCTGAGCTCCCTTGTCCGGTAGTCCCTGATTCCGACGAAAAGGCGGAAAGCAATGAATCATCCCCATCGCTGTCCTCAGTAGAGTACCCAGTGTTACCTTCTCCCAAAGACTCGTTGGTAGACGATTCGTCCTTCGTTGGTAATCCGGATGGATTCAACGCTGGTCGTTTGCGTGGCGTACTTGCAGCTAGGCTAAAGGATAGCGATCGTTTGCGCTTAGCGTTAACTTTGCGACTGGGGGTCACGGATTGGCGTGAGTGTGCTGGCGTGGGTGGAAGTGGGCAAACGGCTGAAAGTAGCCTGTCCAAAGCAGCTCGTCCAACGCTTTCGGTAGCCACTGAAACGGCATCATCGTCTATTGACTCAGCCTCGCCGTATTTATTCATAGCATTCCTTGGTTGAGTGGATATGTCATCATCTTCCTCCGTGGATAAGAAGAAGCCTCCAAACGGTATGCTCTGGTGCCTCACATCCTCTACAGCTTCACTAGCTTTGGACAACAACGCCTGCAAAGCACCTTGACCGACCCCCAGTGTCGTGGAGCTCTCCATCGACCTCCCCAAAGTCGAAAGTTCCCCAGCTGTAGAAACTTCGTCAAGGGAAGCCAAAGTCATTGCCTGCTGCTGGGCATAACCTTCTTTGCGATCTAGCAAGGTCTCGAAAGCATCCTGCAGACTTCTTTGCATTTCAGGCGAGATATTGCTTGGAAGAAGGAGCTCAAAGGATGGCCCAAGATCTGTGCCCCAGTGTTCCCTGTCTGCTAAAAGTACCTGTTCAGAGATCCGCTCCGTTTCGTTTCCTGGGGACTGTTTCCTCTCAGCGTTCTGCTGCACAGCGTTCTCGATATGAATAATGGAGCCAAATGAAACAGTTTGCGGTTTGACATATATTGATAAAGCATTCTGTCGTCCATGCAAAATATCCGAAAGTTTTGATAGAAAATCGGTAGAGCGCGTCTTTTTAAATATTCCAAGTAGTCCTTCACGTATACGCTTGAACTTGATGTTTGTGCCCTGATTCACAGGAGGTAGTCGGATCGACTGAAGGCAGACTAGATAGTTGTCTAAACTGTTCTGCAGATCTGCGTGCCATTCTTTAGACTCGCAGGGGTTCCCCGAAGAGAACTCTGATGTATTATGCGTGGTATCAAAAGAAGAATACCGTCCCAGTGTAGACCATGCAACTTTGGATTCAGGGAAAGGGTACGCGGAATGACCAGCTAGAGCCTCCAAACCCATTGGGCCAGTATACGAGCAAAACTCAAAATTCTCCCTTAGCCGATCGAGAACAGCAACCACATCAGTCGCCAATGAGCACTCACAACTTGGTGGTGCTATGTTCACAGCGGCCGTGACCCGATCCAAGTCCGCTTGCCATTTTCGTTCTTCACATTTTCCGATTTGTGCCAGCGCTATGTCACGAAGCCTGTCCAAGTATTCATAGTGCAGCTGGTCGATTCGGATTCTTTGGTGAAATGCTCGCTGGTAGAGCCTTCGGGGATTCTGAGGATCTCGAATCCCCAGTGGAAACATCTCCAAACGTTCGTCTTTGTTGGAGCCTGCAATCGGTGGTACGGTGTCTAGAGGACACGTGTGGTACAATACGAACAATGAGAACAGGGCAAACGCCGCATGCGTGAATTCGAAGGTTTTCTCACAAAAACTTTTATGCAGTAGGTTGAACGACGCGGCGTACAAAAGCTGCGTGTAGGCTTCGCGGTCGACTCTACAAGGTACTACCCGCGTATGCAGAAGAGCCAACTTTGCCGAGCCGAACACTGCTTTGTAAATGGCAAACGCCGCTCCATTCGGATGGTGAACGTTGCATCCTTCAGACAGGCTTGCCACCGAATCGCAAAATAAGGGCCGAACGTCCAGTAAATCATCCTGAATGGCGCGTTGGAGTGGGCCGCCATCTCGGTAGGGATGAATTGAATCCAAGTCGACCGATGATGTATGCTGGCGTTTCTTTTTCAACTTCGCTCCATATGCAGGAGGACGCATATGAAATGGAAGCATGGAATATCCGATGGTACATTCCGCCAATTATCCCAGACAATTTTGTGATACATGTCAAAGTAAACGGCCAGATTTTAACCCATCAAATGGGTACGCTGCCGCTCACGCCAGAATTTCTGCAATTGCTTCGTGATTACGAAAATCCTGGCTTTTCACTGTGAATAGCTTCTAAATTGACTTTCGAATTTAAACTTTAGAAACGCTTTCATTTTTAAAGTAATCTCTTTTTCTATTTCACAGTCAGACTGTAACAAAGTAAAATGAGATTAGATGATTTCTGCATGACACCGGTTGGGCGAAAATAAAAAGCGTTGCCGTGAAGCGTTTAAGTGAGGAAGAGCAACGACTGTAAAAAGGTGCAGGTGTGGTCGAATACCGAAAACATTTTTCAGAAGTGCGGCATCGAAAGCTGTAGCAAAATGATGAAAGAAGGTGCGGAAAGCAGCAGTGTTGTATGGGAGTCTCGGATGTCGCTTCTCTCGCTTTTTGATTCTCGCCGGCGCTTCGAGAAATTCGATAACCGTAAAGATTATTCCGTTTGTCTCGGATTGGCTCTTCTGTATGGGTCGTGGAATAAAAGCTGTGCAAGTCCTGCTTTCGAAGAAAAATCCCGGGCTCTGTTGTCTCGTTTGTTAGCGGAATCTACGGACGGTCTGATTATCCATCGCTATGCTGCGATGGTTGAGATCGACTCTACCGACGAAGACTTGGAGTTTTGTATCGGCGACGGCGACTCCTTCGTAAAGCGTCTTGCTCTTCCACCCAAGGACATGCCCGCTTTTGCAATTTTGTGCCATACTAAGGGTGTAGATAACACGAATTTGCGCTACATTTCCAGTGTTCAGGCATCAACTATACTGAGCGCAATATGCAAGAGCAAAGTTGATACGAGAGCAGCAAACCTTCATCCTTTAAGGAAAGCAATAGAATCCGTGGAAGATGAATACGATCTTTCCGTGGTTCCGCATAAATCCTGCGAGTCTTTGCGGATATTCATTGCCGGTGATCGTTCTTCGGTCGGCAAGTCTAGCGTGTGTTTGGGTATACTTGGTAATTTACTGCATACCGGGTACCCGGCATCATCGCTGGCCTACATCAAGCCCGCGACGCAAAGCGAAGCCACGCAACTCATTGAGCGCTATTGTCTCAAAAACGATATTCGATGCGTTCCGGTTGGCCCTCTGGTAAGTAGTTGTCGAAAGGATCGTGTTCAATTTTCCTTCAACTATTACTAACCAATGTGGACAACAACGAAAAATCGGCCCACTGGACTGGCAACCTCAAGGTATACTATCGGGGCTTTACTAGGGCGTTTCTTGCTGGCGAGACTGATTCGACGGAAGAATTGCTTGCAAGCTGTGGACGAGCAGTGGACCGCGTATCACGAGGGAAGCAGATTGTTCTCATAGATGGGGTGGGGTTTCCAGCTGTAGGCTCCATTTGTGGGACGGATAATGCTCAGGTTCTACGAGCATGTAGCTACCCTTTCTCAGAAACGCAAAGGCGGAATATGGGAGTCGTTCTGGTAGGAGGGGTTGGTGTCGGTGGTGCCATCGATTCGTTCAACATGAACGCTGCCTACTTTGAACAATCCAGAGTGAAAGTCTTAGGAGCAATTTTCAACAAGCTTCCTGAGACTGGATTTTACTCTTTGGAAAACTGCCGAGCCCAGGTTAGTGCATATTTTAGACAGAATGAAAAGCAAGTACGGTTGGGTCGCGAACTATTTGGCTTTGTTCCTCTCTATCCATTCCATTCAAAGAGCGATTCGATGAGCATAACGGAAGATTTCATCGAGGTTTTTGGAGCACATGTTGACATTCAGGGAATTCTACGAGAGTCGGCGAAGCTAAAAGAAGCCGGAGATATGAATATCTCGTCAAGGGTTGAACCAGACGTTAAGCGACGAAAACTGTCGACAACTCGTCCCAAACGACGACGGGAGGAAATTGAGGCTTTAGCGGTAAAGTCTGGGGCAAAAAAGTCAGCGTGAGGCTAGTGGTTGCCTTGCTTTCTAGAAGCCTGGCCGAAACGCAACTATTTGAGGTTGCTCGATTTGTTCGAGGGAATGACGCGCATTGTCTGCATCGCTCTTATCATACGTAGAGTGGAAAAACAGCGCCGAACAACAGTCCTCTGTAGTTAATAAACTCGTATAGTGTCTCCTCACGAGACTATATTTTCGTTATCACAGGACAGCAACAATAAAAGCAAATTCGATGCTTCAGGTTACAGTTAGTGCTCCCTTTTTGTCTTCAATTGCGAGTTCGTCAATAATTTCCGGAGCAGCAATGCGCTCCTGAATGTCCGCTAAACTTTCAAATGTTGAGCAAATGTCGGCTTGGATAGCGCACTGAAACAGATCCCCCGGGACGGACCCTTCCATAAATACATAGCCATTGCATTTGTCGATTTTCGCCAATACACGGCCAACGCTTCCAGCATCTGTTATATTTAATGGGAGAAACGAGAGTAGACCGAAATCTTCTACAACTTCGGCTAAAGCATTGTGAAGCTTGGCGTACTTCTGGAAAAATATAGAGCTCCGCCGCTTCGTGCGAGCCCTTTGATAGTCGGGATCTTCAACGTAGTCCGACGTTCCGGAACTCGAATATTCGTTGTCGTGTTTTGAATGATTCATGGCTTGATGCTCGAGAAAAGGGACCAGTCTTTCAAGATCATGGCACTCAGTGAAGAATTCTAGCTGCAGCGGTAGATCACCGTATCGGGACAACAAATCCACCTTACTAAGTACGTTCACGGTTGGAAGCTCGAGCCGCAGCATGGTTGTCGTTCCCAACATAGCCGCCGAAAGAAACTTGGATGCATCAGTGCAGTAGTGCGCATCAATAAGCTGCACCGCTGACAATCGCAGGTCCCAAGCTTTAATCATTTTACTCAATAGCTGCTGTACACATGTGGAATGTGTGTACAGCTCCACTTGTCCAGGGAGATCAATGAGAAGGTATGTCTTTTCTTTCAGTTTCTCATTAATTTTGAGAATAATATCGCCGACATGCGCCTCCATATATTCCATGCAATATATTAGTCCTCCATTGGGCCCCAGGCCTGTTTTTTTCATAACGGAGGAAAGATTAACAACTTCTTCGCAGACATCAAAAATAGTTTCGTACGGCAATTGTGATTTTGATTCGATTTCGTCCACATTTTCTTCGGTCGTTCCCGTTCCGCCATTTACAGATCCCCCTTCATTCGCAGGGTCTAAGTTCAAAACCCACGCATCCCGACCCAGAAGCCGAAGGTACTGTTGCATGCTTTGCTCAAATATGAGATGTGAGGAAACGAAAAACAGTAAGTGCGCAGACCCCGATTCACGTACCCGTCGCAAAAAGTGGTTTTGCCACTTCCTGGAGGTCCGACAACTACCTGTCCGTACATAGCTCTTCTTGTTAAGGTTGATGAAAGCAAATTCAGACTGGTTTCGGGGTTGCTTAGAAGCTGGGCTGATTTTTTCTTTGTGTAACAACTTTTTAAAAGCCAAAAAGTTACGTAAATTAGACGAATGTCCAGACGAAGAATTCACTGTAGCAGTAAACACGTGATTCATTATTTCTGGACTCACGTTTGGATGGGCGAAAGCTACTACTATTCCAGTCGTTTGCCGCAGGCGAGCCACTCTAAAGCCTTCAGGCCAGGCCCCATTGCTCGTTGAGCGACTACCTACTCCCTTGAGTAGGGTATAAGTTCCGAGCTCCACCGCTATAGTTTGTGTGGGCTACTGACGGAGCCAACAGTCAAGCTAAGATCTCGATACGTCGGGTTTCTTATATTTACGCTATAATGTAAATTACAATAATAAACTATCTTCAAAGTTGGATTGCATGTAGAGCAAAATCAATCATCGTCGTCGAAGAAAAACTTCGTTCTCGTTTTTCTTTGGCTTGATGGTAATGTGGGTTGGATATCAATCAAGGGCTGGTCATAAACACGCTCTGCAAAAAGTCGTCGAATGTTCATGGCTGTCAGCTCTTCCAGTGAATTCGATGTGGTATCCGCCGACATCAGTTCGTATCTAGGATAAGAGCCTATCATTGAAACACTCTGCATATCCACTTCGTGCGCTGCAATCGATGCGAAAGGAGTTGAATCAAAGACAACACAGTGGTCCGGTCGACGCTCAAGTCGAAGAGCAGCTCCGAGCATTTGGTATGTATCACGCGTATAACCATTGGACGCAGAAACGCGCCTGTCAGGAGGAATCAGTTCAGAAAGTCCAGCTTGCTCGAGAAGGACGTCTACCTGATAACGATCGAGATAGGAGATGATTCCGCATTGCATTTCAACATCAACAAGTGATTTTATCCACTTTGATGCAGTTGGATTTGGCCTAAACTTGGGTTCGCCATTGGAGTCACTGGAAGCAAGCGGGGAAATAATTGAAGGTGTAGCCTGCCATTGGGTTCGCCTTGTATTGAGCTCTTCACGGTATACCTTAACGAGCTCATCAGCGATTGCGACATCATCTGTCCATTGGAAGCCGAGTAAAATCGCTTCTTTTGGACCGACTGAAAATGCAACTCGACTTCTTCTGTACTAGGGAAGGAAAACCCGTTTTTCTTGGCCGTCTCCGTCCAGGCATCAAACGCCGCTTGAAAAATATCATCAGTTGTCGGATCTTTCACTAAGGGAGACAAAGCGACTTGCGGGATGTCTTTGTTCTCCCGTGTTCTAAACGATTCGTCGCGGTATTCGCTCACCAAATGTAACGACTCATTCTTTAGAGCCTCTAGAAATGTCTCGGCTCCTTCTCCGATTTCATCTGGCTTGTCCGTCCACAAGAATAAACGTTGGATTGCTTCTTTCGGGTCCATCTTCATGGCAATTCGAACCTCATCAGGAGAAGGAGGATCCAAGCCGTGCGTTTCAGCCGTAGTCGTCCAGGCCTTGATCTGAACCTGAAGAACTTCTTCAGGTATTAGTCCGCGAGGAGGCGTGGGCTGATCATATTTTGACTCCAATAAGCGTCTTCCGGTTTCCACAGCTTTGTCGTCAGTAACACTAGCCGAAATACCTCCGTAGAATTGTTCATGTATACATTCCTTAACATTTTTCTCGAACTCATCGCCCAGAGTTTTGGCGGCTTCGCTATCTACCACCCATCCAAAACCGTGAAATACTGTAAGCTCGGGATCCCCAATAACAAAAGCTGCAGCAACTTCTTCAGGAAGAGGGCACTCGTGACCGTATTTGTGTGCCAGCTTCGTCCACACTGCGTAGTGAATCTCCATTACTGCAACTTCGTCGATAAGAGATATCTGCGGCGTTTCCTCTTTCGCTGCGACCGACTGATTCAGCGAGGCACGTACCAATGGATTCGAATTGTTTAAGTGATTGTAATACATTTTCACAATCATATCAACCTCTACAGGATCCTGAGACCATCCAAAAACACGAGTAACAGCAACATCGGGGGGAAGGGGCAACGCAGTAAATATGTCATCGTCTTTGGGCTCGCCTCTTCCTAACTCGTCCGCGGTGACTAACCAAGCTTTGTAGGCTTTTTCTATCCGTTCGTCTTCACTCATTTCGCGTTGCAGGGGTGGTGTTAGCTGCTCTTTAATAACTCTCTGCTCGAAAGCTAAAGTCTCTTTCAATTCAGGTTCAGTGCTTTCTGGAAAGTTGATACCGTTCATTGTCATCCAACCATCAAATTCTTTACGGAGATTGTCGCGGTGCACCCTTGCGATGTGGCCACATTGGATGAAATCGTCCGTCCAAAGGAATATTTCCTTAATGGCAACCTCTGGACAAGTCACTGCAGCACGCCGAACATCTTCAACCTCCGGTATCTTAAAGCTGAAGTGTTCTGCAGTCTTGGTCCATGCTTGTATCTGTAGACCAGAAATATCAAGCAATACTCCTTCCAAACGAAAGATCGCCCCAAACTCTTTAAAAGGTTTGTTAACGCGAGGCATATACTGTGAGACTCCAGTTGAGTACACAGAATCTTTGTGGTCCATCAGGTTGTTCAGCTCTGCCACTTCGAGCTCTCTGTAGTCGAGGAGATTCCTCTTCCGACCTTCAAAAGTTGCGGTCCCTAAACTACCGGGTAGCTTTCCACGCTGGTAGCTATCGTCAAACTTGTAATCAGCGTAATCATCAATCTCAAACGAACTTCTACCGAGTACATCGCTGACGTCTATACCCATGTGTTTCAGTTGTTTTCCAGAACGCCGTTTTTCGTATTCAGCGAGTTGTCTCAGATTCTTCTCACTATCTGTATCGTCAAATACGCTGTCAATTTCGCCCCCTTGGAACCGGTCGTACACTCCCCGGCTCTCATTCTCTCTCCGCAACCAATCAGGCATTTCGATAGTTTCGTCATCAATGGAGTCGACCATTCCGCTCACGATATCGGTATCACTGATGTCGTCAAATCCGACATCATCCTTCTCCCTACTTTTTCCATCGCTCAAACCCTCTTCGTCTAAAACACGTGTGCGCTTCGGTGTCGGTCTCGCTCCTAAAGATGAAATTACTTCATCAGCATATTCAATGTCGTCAAATGGGATATCTGTGTTAAAGTCAACACCTTCGGAATCACTTCCGAGGGTGTCAAGGGAATGGCGGAGCCGATTCTCCTTCTTCATGTAGTCAGAAAACGCGGCTTGCTGTTTCGCTTTAGCTTCTGGGTCATCCTTATAACGACCACCGCCAACGGCAGAAACAGAGCGATAGAGAGAATTAAAAACCTCTGCTTCGTCCACGTCGGATTGGAATCTTGCATTCTCAACTTCTTTCGATGAATACCGGTTATCGTTTGGGTTTTCAGCTACAGTCGACGGACCAAATGTCTCAATACTAAGCTTGGCATCGCTATCAGAAACAGAATTAACATTTCCATACGGATTCGAAGTTGTTGTTTTCCGACTGGTGGGCCTGGGGCCAATGGTGGAAAGAATCGTCGCTGCATCAAAATCTCCATCCTCGTTCAATATCTCTGAAACATTGTACTTAAGATCCGTCAATAAAAACTCTTTACCGGTTCCTTCTCCACTCAGCCCTGAAGCATCACGTGAACCTTTCTCAAGGAGTCTAAAGTCCTCGTACCGTTTTCGAATCTCAGCCTGTTCTTCCACCGTCTTCGCCCCTGCGCGCCTGAACATTGCTTGAATCTTTTGATCTTCCATGGATCCTAGTCGAGAATCGGTGGTGAATGTTTCTTTCTCTGATGATTTGTCTGTGAAAAAGGGTGTACTTGGCATGGGACGCTTCAGTGAGAGTGCAGTGCCTTCTTCATTCTCAAGAACGGCGGAAATTTTCACTGCCACTCCTTTCTTTCGATCTTCTTCATCGGCTCGCTTAGGTACAGGCTGCGTCGGCGTCTTTTTAGGGCCCTGGGATCCTCTTGCAAAAACGTCACTTACATCCACCGGACCAGAAACAATTTCGGTCTCGTCATCGATATCTTCTACGTCTAAATAATCACTGGACTCCAGTGTTTGTTTGAGGTAGTCAATCTCTTTCTGGAGCTTTACACGGCGGCCTGGGTCGCTCTTCTTCAGCAAACTTTCCATTGCCTGAACAGCCATATGATTTATTTGTCGGCGGATGTCCGCTTTGCTGCTTTCAGTTGGTACGGGGGATTGCTCCAACCGGTCCAAATTTGATTCTTGCCATTCGAAAGGTAACTTGGGTCCCCTAACCAAGCCGAACTCCTTACGTACCCCTTCTTCTTTTTCGATATAGTCCTTCCAAGCATCTAGCCGCTCAGAAATACGAGTTTCTCGAGCATCTTCGCCCTCCAGTGGGGTAAAAGCTTGATCGTCATTTTGTGCTAGACGACTGGTAATCGCTCGGTACATTTGCCATTCCTTCATGGTTTCCGGACGAAGCCTTCCACGGTTGCCTGCCTTTTCCATGCGTCCACGTAAATCCTCAACGTTCTCTTCAAGAATATCAAGAACCATTTCTTCACCTCCCTGTCGTTGTTTGATCATTTCTTGAAGTCGCTCTAAGGCCCATTGATCTAGATTCGCACCAATCTCAGGCATTATCTCTTCGTTGTCTAAATCAATCACAGCGTTCTCACGTTCGCGCGAGAAAGTCTCTGCTTGATGTAGTAAGAATGCATCGAGTTCAGCTCCAGACGACTTGCGTTGTACGTAGTCTGCTTCACTCTCGTCAATAAGGCGCAGTAAAGACTCGTCGACCGGACCTGAGAGATCGTCGTCCTCTACTTTTGCCCGTCCTTCTAACTCGTATGCTTTCAACTGCTCCTCACCTTGGTCGTCACGAGTAGCCTTTATCTCTCGATCCATCTCTTGCTGAAGGACCGACTTAATCATGGCCTCGGCATTCCCGGGTACTGAGTCGTGATTGTGCCGCCTTCGTCTTTCAAGATCTCGCAGCATCTCTTTAAGCATTTCTTCGTACCTGTCCACAATACGCTGTTTTTCTGGCTCGAACCAGGAATTGTCCTGTTTAGCCCTTATTCCTTTTTGGGGCTCTGCCTTCTTGCCTTGTCCGTAGCTTGATTCGTTGTCGTTGTCGATGCTTTCAGCCGATAAGATATCGTCCATACTGGGCATACCAGCAAAAAGTTCGTTAAATTGAGGTTTCATCCGAGTTTGCGGATTTTTTTGTGCTTGTGCGCCATCAACGCCAATCGGCTGCACCATACTTTTAGATGGGCTTGAAGAAATCCAGTCTTTGAAAAAATCGCGTCGCCTGGATCTCTGCGGTTTGGAAAAATTGCCCTCTTCGTCCTCGTCTTCATCCACGTACGTCTGCGACAATAAGCATGCAATGGGATACCGGTCCAACTTCGTATATTTTGCAGGCCTCGTATGAACGAGACTTCCACGGCTCAAGGACTTTCGGTACTCTTGTTTTGGAACATGGTGGAACGGCAAGGCAGTCCTATAACCCACCACTCCCCCTATGAACGTTAACATCAATAGAACCAAAATCATATGCTGTCGAATATGAATTCGCTTCACCGTGCAATGGAATCGAAAGCTCTCGGAACACCGCTCACTGGTCGATCTGAGAGCCATTGGAGCCACTACTTCACTTCCGGTACGTATAGTGTGACGACAACCGAAAATGAAGGACTCCTTGAAGTGACAAACTTAGTAGTATGACTACACGATCGACTCAACGCCTTTGCCTGTTCGCTTTCTTGCTTTTCTTCGTATTTTGGGCTCTGCTTATGATGCGATCGGACTTCCCGTAAGAAATCCTTTCTCTAGAGAAAACAGAAACAAATCGTGACGTGGAAGTGTCCAATAGTGACTCGGATCCCGGTCCCCCTTTCACACAGGATAGGAGGACAGGCCGTAAGTTTGGGGATGCGGCGGTACTACTAATGTAACTGAAAATACCTTGAGATTCACTGCACTGTCATCGCCTAGTTAGAGAGAGAGGTAGGTATATCGTGAAAAAATGGATAAGACGAATTTCTTTGCGAATACCTCAAGCTACATCAGTGACATTCCCAGTGATTTTTTTTTTGTCACCGACGAGTAGTTGAACGATCACCTTTTGGTGCCATGTCACGCGCTTTCACTCCCCCGGATACCTTGTCTAAGGATGAAATCAGAACGATAGCGGATGTCCGCCGTGATATTTGGACCAACGCCTTTTATGGACTAGGCACCGGATCCGCTGCTGGTGTTATCATGCACACTGTCGCGGGTCTTGGGAATCGCTACAATCTCTGGAAGATTCCGGTTTCTCGAAACACGCTTATGGCATGCTTTATGTTCGGCGGTGCGCTTGGGTCCTTTGTTATGGCGGTGACTACCGGAAAGAACGAGGTACACAATTTACATCCCATTTTTGAAGTTGGATCCAAGAAACCAACTTCGTCCTACGAAGAAAAACTTAAAGATGCCAAAGAACGTGCCATAAACTTTGAAATCTCGACACAATCCGGTTCTGACGGTAGTTTTACTACACAAGACCTGCTTCAACATGGTGAAGTACTGGATCGTGTGAACCGAGAACAAAATCGTATATATCGCCGGGCCACTCTCACGGTACGTCGGAATCTTCGCGAGATTTAAGGTCTACTCTGAGTAGCGCATTTGGATCTCACCATTCACTCTGTGTCTACTCGCATAGAAATCTATGGAAATAGGGCACGGTGGTCTCTCTGATTCTCATGGGGGTCATTGGGTAAAGGATGACAATTCTAAAAATCCTTAGGGACGAGCTAGAGACGATCAGGTATTCTTGTCATGACTAACTGGACCATTCTACATGTATATGTATTTTCATTAATAGTTATCGATCAAAGTCGATTCTTCTATAGCATATGAGTTCAAAAAGACTAAATGGACAGGCTGTTCCTTGAAATACACTTGGAATATCTCCAATCTGATATTGCACAGATTCTTTAGATCGACTTAAGATCGCATTATCACGGGTGTGCAAACTTCATCGACGAGTAGTTTTATACCTCTTTTGGAACTGCTGAACTAGAAACCACCATAAACCACGGATATCGTTTTCGGGTCAATCATATATTTCGGCCCGCGCTTCGTTTCCGCTTTCATTAAATCGAACACAACAACTCCTCCATTGACAATCTTTTTGCTTTTTGAAGCATGATGCACTGAGTAGGGGAGAAACATTTGAAAAAAAGCACGGAACCATATCGAGTGACCTCCTGCAATAACGAAATCCTCCTTCACCGATGGTGAAAACAAAAACTCACAAAAGTCCGTCATGCGTTTGAGCCCGTTCGTGTTGAGTGCCTTGTCACCGACGTGCAAACTCATATCTACTTGACTATCGTAGAGAATTTGGAAATCGCACACGTTGGAAGACTTTTCGACCCAAGAAGATTGAATCTGAGCATGTGGTGGCGTTATGCATAATGTATCTGGGTTGCGCGAGATCTCTTGCAAATGATTGACGACCAGTATCTTTTCATCCGGTCGACGGTTGAAACGATCGCGAAAGCCGGCAGCAATGGTTGCTACAGCTCTACGCAGTGGCGAACAAACAATCTTGGAAGGTGGAGCACCAGGGTCAGCACGTAGAATCTGAATGTGCTGGGCTTCTGGCCCATTCAGTGGTTTGTCTTTGAAAAACGAAGCCAGCTCATCCGCCTGCGACAAACCCAAAGTTGAAATCGGAGAGTCGTAGAACCAGCTGTGAATAGTAAATACGAAAATGAGGTTGGCTTGTTTTGATTTGGGTTAAAACTCAAACAATAGTTCGCCTAGAGGCGAGGATCAAATAAATGATGCGTCGACGCACCCACCTATCCAGTTTCCCGCTTAGCAGGAGATAAAGCTCGTAGAGAAATGCTTTTACCAGGCCGGGAATAAATCCCAGAATAAAGGCCGCTGTTGATCGATGTTTTCCCTTGTTAAAAGTATCGTTCCAAGTAGATTCACCGTGGCGTACGAAGTAAATGGTCTTTCGATCCACCGGAAGTCCCTGACTCAGATGTGGTCCAAAGATACCCCCGGGATCCTGAGGCTTTTTCCAGGTTTTGTCCCAGCAAAAAACAAAGTAGAGCGCAACGCGAAGAAACATCCGTATTTTATAGAGCAACGTCGGTAAATTGAACAGAAGCATACCGCTGACCAGTATGAGCACTGGACGTGCCAAGTCTTCGGCCATCCACTCATGCACCTCGCGCCAGAGATTTTCCATCATTCAAATTCTTCGATGTCTTACAGGCACTAACAAAAGTTTTGTACAGATTATAATCCGTGCGTAAGTAAATCTTGCCAGTGTCAGACGAAGAAATCAAAGTAGTGAAAGAATACTTGGCAAGGAGCCGACAAAACCAATGGCACCAAAAATCATTCAGGGCTTGGCGCTATATGTATGGTTCTTGTTGATTGTGCCACTCCGGTTTTTACGTAGCACTCTCACATTACAGTAGTATTTCGGAGTTTTTCGCAACTGGTATAGAATTGGAAGGAAGCAAACAAATGGCTAGCCAGAGAAGAGATTCCAAATCCCTGGAGGAAATGTCACAATTTAAAATAAAGTTAACGGACAAGACCAATATTTATTTTTTTGAAAATTTTACTTGCGGGTGGCCTATCGTTTACGGACCACCCCTGTTAGCTTTATACTTGCTGTGGCGAGAGCTAATCGGAATCGACGACGCAGGGAAAAAAAAGAACGTTACACTACAATGTCATTTCCCTTTGAAACCATATCTCCACTCTTTAGTTTTGAACCATGAGCGCCTCCCGTATCGAATACAGTGAAAAATACGCAGACGACAATAACGAATATCGGTAAGTTGTTTGATGTGAAGCCAGGACTCGTCAAGCTTTCGAAAAGCAGTACATCCCACTTGAAGGCTCGCATAGGAATTTGCGACCGAGCTAATGCTTACATTGAGTAGTCTGCACTAACTAGTCCTCTCAATAATCTCAATTGTAAGGCACGTCATTCTTCCCAAAGAGCTTGCCAAGACGTTGCCCAAAGGTCGGATTTTGTCCGAATCAGAATGGCGTCGAATTGGCGTACAACAAAGTCGCGGATGGCACCACTATGCAATTCATCGGTATGTCATTTGTCACTTTCATGTTCGCAAAACCCTGATAGGATTCAAACGGAAATCTTGTGTGGTCGAGAACACCCTCATCCTTTTCTTTTTATATATGTGTTCAGCCCGGAACCCCATATTCTTCTGTTCCGACGTCCATTGGGTACCGATCCCCAAACGGGTGAGGTGGACCCCAAATTGTTGCGAGCCGCTCGCGAAGAGTACAAGAACCAGTTCGGCCTACGCAAATAAAAATGAAGAGTACATGGCTCACCAGTACGACTCATCGGATGTTGTATTTGCCGTTCAGTAGCTTTGACGCAATGTGCGCTCCGTGCTGGAAAACCAAGGCGGCCAGTATTGTCTCTGGCGTACCTGTCTTTCTCCCTCTAGTTGTGCTTTTTAGTAAAACGACGAATGTTTACTGGTAGCAATAGTAATAGGGATCATCGGAAGGCTATCACAACTGTCTTTTATACGGTGAATCTAATACGAGATGAATTTTCCTGCATGGTAGTAGTCAACTCGATAGCTTTCACTTATTGCAACTGCGATGGAGTTTAATCAATTTTCTCGCTACGATGTTGCTCGTCATGAATGCTCAATTCTCTTAAAAGCGCTCGTCCGCGTCGTTTGTACGACAAAGATGAGTGTTGAAATGTTATTTGATAAAGGATATAGCACCCTATTTCGGCTGCTGACCTTTGTAAATGTCTTCCGGGTGAGACAAAGTGGAGCGAAAGATCCGTCCAGGCATGCCTTGTCCCAAAACATCGCCCAAAGGATTCTCGGTTTGTTTTGGGACAGGTACCTCCCGATACAATTCATTCTCTGCCACTTGTTCCTCTTCCATAACTTGCTCATAGCTTTTTGAGTGTTCAATGGCGTGCATCGAGGCTAAAGCTGCTGTTTCGCTGGCTTGTTTGGGAATGGCTGCAATCTCGTCTTCCGTCAAAACACGAATCATTTTCGCTGGGGATCCGGCCCATAGCTCGCCGCTTGGTACCATCGTTCCAGGCGTGACAATAGCCGCAGGTGCAATGATCACGTTCGATTCGACCGTTGCGCCGTCCAACACTTGAGCAGATTCTCCAACAACACAATTGTCCTTCAGCGTCGCCGCGTGAATCAGAGCGCCGGCACCAATTGTTACATTGTTTCCAATGCTTGTCGCAAAATCACCTTGAATTCGAGCTACGTGTACGACGGCGCGATCGCCAATGTTGGTATAGTCACCGATTGTGATAGTATTGACATCACCGCGAACAGTCGCACCATACCAAATACTGAAACAAGAAAGATGCGATGTCTTTCGTCAGCCAATCCATAGGCAGGAGACAGCAATACTGGCAAGAGGCGATCAATACCTACCTAGAAGCCTTTCCGATCGTGACATCGCCGATTACAGCAGCTGAGGGGGCCACAAAAGCACCTTTGTCCGATATCTTCGGCACCATACCGTCGACGGCGACAAAGCGTGTGGATGGGACTAGCTTCTCGGTATACTTGGTTATTTCCAAGCCCTTTCCCATGCTATCAAAAGCAGAGCTATGAATTTTCGAAGCATGATGAGAGAAAGGCCTTTGTAAATCTATTTGAACAAGAGCAGGCAGAAACAGTCAACACACGTCAATGGTACATTTCCGACGACTTACCCCACCTTTCGCATCATCCCAGCTAGGCCATTTGACGCGCGAGCCACCAATGATGACATTGTTAGATGCTTTTAATTGCACGGAGTAAAAAAGGACAGCGAAGAGACGACTGATGAAACCAACTGATCTTACATTGAAACTTTTCTTCGTGTAGCGTAAGCAGCAGGAGCAGCAAGCATCAGTATTTTGTTTTTGCTGTACGGATCGCGGATATCTGGCTGTGACATCAAAAAGATATCTGTGAGATACAAAGCTCCTATAGACTAGTAGAGAGACAGTATAATAAATTGTAAATGTTTGACAAATCAAATACCCGAGTTTAACCTTCTCATTGGTGTTCCTGGCAAAACTCATTTGCTGATTATGGATTTATCGCGTGCCATCGACAATGGACCATGCCTGCCATCTCCCAATACTTTACTGTCAATGTAAATTGTCGAAATCGCTCTGATCTCAGCTTTTGATTAGACCTATTCGTGTCATGCCTCTTATGAGAGACAAATTTTCGACAAGTGCTTCGGCAACAAATAATCGGTCCAACTTCAACAAGAGCCCACCGACGCATTTACGTCGAAATATTTCGCTTATCCAGGACGTCCAAGGGCAAGGTCCATTGAAGCGCCCGTACTTCTTTCACTCGCTTAAAGACTCCAATCGGCGCCCATGTGTGATTACAAAAAAGTGCACACATCTATTATGCCATTTCTGTAGTAATGTTTCGGTAAGTCAATACCTCTCATGGCACCTCGTATCATTTGCCAAAGTTCTGCAAAGCTCTTTTATCTGAAGGGTATTCCTGTTTTTCTTCGGCAGATTAGCATGGATACTCTGTGGATACACATGAATAGAAACCACGAAGGCATTCTCTTTCGAGCGTTACGGGCAGAGGACGGGACGGTGAGGAAGTGATTTGTCTATGTGGATTCCTCTCGAGGTCGATTATAGCTCACAGCATCGCAACTGCATACCATTTTTATAATAGATCCACATTTCAGGGAAACGGAAAAAAGAATCAGACTTTTCTCCTGACGGCTTGAATGCATTGTATTGCCTTGAGGTAGTTAAGGATGACGCTTCTTCTCAAAGCTTTGATCTGGAAATCGCGATTCGCAATGGTCTTCGCCCGCCAAAGAGAGCGTATTATCACATGACCAATTTCAGAAAGGTCGCAATTGGAGAGTGGATGTTAGATATTGATCCTGAAGACTCTATAGACTTGATGTGGAGGAATCAAATGGATGAAGCAGTAAGTTCGTCGCACTTGAGCCATGGCGCGATTTCTTCACTGGCGTTCGCTCATCTGGTGCGGCTGTCTTTCCCTAGTTTTTGGACGACTTCGACGATATTACAGCTAGTGAGAAGGGATTCCTGAAACTATGGAACGATTTTATCAAACGTCAACCGCATACGCCACAAAAGGATATACCAAAGCTTACCATTGAGTTTGTTACTCAAAACTACGAAATAATTTGCAAAGAGGGCTACCACGAGGAGATGTTAAAACATGTCACGAATCTTTGGGACGAAGGACATATAAATGGAGACGATCTTTTTGCAACTATTGTTGCTTACAATAATCTTGTTCCGTTTAACAGTCCATAAAGAGGAACTTTTTTCACGCTCATAAGACTTAATTGTAAATGACTGTTAGTAATCTAGAAATCGGTTTGCACTTACTCGACATATCTCTCATCCGTCGTTCGCTCTGATATGTTGGTTTGAACTGGTGCTCCCAACTAGACGTGGGCGCTTTGCCTCAAGAGTTTCGGCAGCATCCGACACATTATTTACAGTTCTGTTCAAAAAACGCAAATCCTTTTAGCGGACGACAACGGACGCAGGCCTATGTTCGTCCGTCTCCGCCCCCGATTATTCGACATTTTAGGGGAGTTTTGCGAAATACACAAGCATCTTGGCATCTTGGCATCTGGCTCCGATGGAAGGAAGATCGCAACAAAATTTGACTGTGAACAACAGACAAAACACCGTGTTATCAATATTTTTAAGATTTGTAGAAGTACCCTCCCTGCCGCCGAGAAATACATTCTGCAAAGGCTAGGCAGCTAAGCAAGGCGTATCGTATTTTCCCCGAAATCTTTTTGTTTCAATCGCATCAATTGCTCGTCAATCGACTGCCAGTCAGCCACCGTACAGCGCGACAATGAAACCGCTATCAGTTCTAACAGCGGCATCCATTGGCCAAATTTCCGTAAGAGCCTTTATTTCACCGAAACCAGCTGGTATCGCGGCCGTACATCTGGGAAGCCGCTCCAGGCTTCCGAATCTTAAGAGTACTTCAGTGATATCATCCAACGAAGACCTATTGCCAGGTATTGAGGCAATCAATGCCAACAACTTGGATCTTTTTAAAAGCCTAGAAGCGTTGCGAAAGCAGGATGAGTTCCGCTATTACAGTGTTGACATTCTTGCCAGCTGCGAGTACATGCCACAAGAGCTCTTTGAGTGCTACACGCAAAGCTGCGAGATTTACCCCGTAGACGAAGATGAGGTAGGTGTTTGTTGAAGTTTGGCAACCAGATGGATTTTTGTGTTCTCAGCCGTATGTTGGAATTGCTTCCAGGTTCCGGAAACTATTCGTGAAATAGACATGGACGAGGCCGGGTTTGAATTGGATGGATGGGGGCGATGGGATATGCCCAGCTCTGATTATTATGATACCGAGATGTTTCCGGAAGGATACACTAATTATGACGGGTCCGAAGTTTGGAACTTTATTCACAACCGTATTTGTTTTCAGGAATTTGACTTTGATGATGATCACTGGAAGGCAGATTACAACAAGGCTGTCTCTGGACTACACTCTATGATCTCTGCCCAAGTCATCCAAGGTATTCAAGAAAAGCTAGATGGTGGGGAAGAGTTTGAAGAGGATGAAATCTGGAGAGACCCAAAAGCTGAGTTTGCACGCAGACTTTCGCCTGAAGGTGAAACTCCTTTGGCTTTGGAAAATCTTTACTTTTGTTTTATGTTGATGTTAACAGCAGTTTCGAAAGCTCGTGATCGTTTGTACAACGATATGAAATCAGGAAAGGTCAGCATGGACACTTCAAACGACCTTCGCCATATACTTGAATCGCCACTTCTTGTGGAACCGACCGTTGATATTGCCTTCACCAGACTCAAAGCTAGAGCTATTAAGGACTCGGACTCTTCAGATGCCCTGTGGGAAGCACGTATGCGGACACGTGAACTCCTTCGTATTATGAACTGTGTCCAGTGCAATAAGTGCCGTCTGCACGGCAAGATCTCTGTTATGGGTCTATCAACAGCCCTGCAAATTCTTTTGGGACGGACTGGTAAAGGCGGCGATCCTACGCACATCCATCGTGTGGAACTGGCTGCGTTGATGGCGACCTTGCATAAGTGCTCCCGCGCACTCAAGTTCTGCCAGAAAATGCATGCGTCTTAGGTTTGATTTTTAAGACAAAATAACTTAATGCATTCTCTCTTTGCCATGTTTTTATTTTTAGTGAAAGAGCTATTGACCCAGCCGCATGCTGGTGGTTCGAAGCTTTCGAACGTTTTCTGGATGATCACTAAATAAATACCCTTACATGTGTGATAGCATAAGCTTGTGTCGATTCTTGACGTTGATCCGAATGTAAATCTATCATCTTGGCGAACCGATGTCGCATTATTGGGAGACAGTTCTGTGGATCAAGATGAAGACTACACCATCGGCGGCGGGCCCACACTGTCGACGTCTATTTTGTCCATGATTAACGGGAAAAAGGCAAACGCTAAGCCTGACAACACCATGAGTGGAAAGAGAACAAAAAGACCAATATCAAATGCATCCGAACGTCCAGGAACAACACCCCCTAGGCTCGCGGCTTTTTGTTCTTCTTCTGTAGCTTCCCAGTTTTTCATCTTCTCTTCCAATGAAAGTTTTGAAGGAGGCATGCTTTCTTCGTTATTACCTCCGCTTTCCTTTAATATGAAACGGGACAAAGCATCGCTGATGCTGGGAGAGAGATGTCTCACCGGGAGGCGAGGCAAGAATCCAACAGTTGTGGATATCAGAATAGCAATGATAACGACGAGGAGAGATTTTACAGCTGACATCATGATAATAATTTGTACATGAACACCCAAAAACCGATCTGAGATTTTTTGGTCGCTACTACGATTGTTTTGCTGCTGACGACTTGTCTACCCGTTAGTCTCAGTTCTTCTCTGTCAGCAGAGAGAACAAACGATGGTGCTTTTCCAACTGTGCATTCGAGAAGCTGTCTTCGTTCGTCATCATCGGACATTTCAAGGTCGAGACAAGTGGATGTTCATGCGTGTGAAAGCAGACGGACAAGCAAAACTCTCGATTTGGCAATGAGTCCGATTGCGAATGGACGCCGGAACATAAAGCTACACTATTCTTGCTGACTGTGAGAATCATTAAGATACCGACTGTATGCTGATAAACATTGTTATAATTATTCTTATATAATGAAATATATTTCGTATGAATACGCAAAGAGCAGCGTCCTATCGAAACAACAGAATTACTCAAATTTCAGTGACGAAAAAGATATCCCATGCATTTACCCTGAGGTAAAGGCTGGTGTCGCACTCATACTCTCCGTCTTCGTATCATCCACAGTGGATACCGGCGCATTGTTTTGAATGGACTCAAACGATACCGGTACGGGCTTAGCCGAATCAAATGGAGACTCGGGATTCTTAATCAAAGTGACACAGAAGCACTTTGCAATTCCGTCCTCGCCTTTGATCAGTGAAACATTGAGACCAATATCAGTACGGTCCCCCATTGCTCCACGAAGAACAATAGCCTTTGGTGGTGTGTCTTGGCCTCGAACATCAACAGGAGGAGAGATCATTTGACTGATAAGATCAAATGCGTGTTGCAGATCTTGCCTTGCCGTCAAATTAAATATTGTTAACGCGCACAGCTCTTGCTTGGAATAGCTCGATAGCTGGCTGAACAATTGGTTGCAGTCGATGAAGGCTCCTCCCATTGATGCCAACGCCATTCCGATCCCACAGGAGTTAAACACAAATCGATATTCCGGTGTATCAACTGAAGCTTGAGAGGTGGGATCCGCCTGAAACGAAGATTCGCCGTCATCAGCGTTGCTGTCTGTCGTTGCGGGCTGGTAGAACGACATAGAGGATTTCGAGGGTACTCCGCCGAAATTACCTAGGGACCAGACGCCATTCTGGGCGGCCACATGCCGAATAGCAGTTGCCGCCTGTGGTCCGTGCGCCCCACCTCCTATCAGCTGCATCTGCTGAACCAACTGATGCCGGTCACTAAGGAAATGAAGAAAACAGTGAGTGCCAGATTGGTGGAATGCGCCATTTTCAATATTTGTACCACTTGACTTACATTTCTGATCGATATTGATGCTGCTGGAGAATGCGAATGTAATTCGCGGCTTCAGTGAGAACAGAGCTTTTTGTGCCCTTTGGTACAATGACACCTCCGCTTGAAAGGAGACTCCTCAGTTCATTGATCTGCTTCGATATTCGAAAGCTCCGCTCCTTTTCTCGAGCGTTGCGCTCCTCCCGCTTTCGTTCATTTAACTTCTTTTTCCTCTTTGAGCCCTTCCCTTGCTTTCCGCCATCTAGACTTTCGTGCGAACCATCTCTTGACGAAGAACCCACCCGAGAAGGATCATCGCCGTCTTCGTCTGAGTTATAGCCGGTGCTCTCGTCAGCCTCACGGTCCTTTCTTTTACCCAGAGAGAAAGTTGACTCTACTCTTTGTAAATTGCCATTTGTGTTCGCGACGAAGGAGTTCGCAATCATTTGGAGATTCGCAACGGCGTTAGCTGCCGCAGCTTGATGAGATTCCGACTCTCTGTTTTCATTTGAACTGCTATCGTTTGTAAGAGACGAGATCGAAGATTTAAAGCCCGAAGTCCTCTGACCATTCGAAATGTTGTCCGATGAGTTCCCCGAGCTCACTGTGACAGCATGGGATTTTGTTTCCATCGGTCTGTTCCCGTTTCCATCACTGTCCCCTCCGTTATCATTCTGATCCGAATTTGGGGGTGTTGAATGACCTCCTTCGCTGTCGAAGTTGAAGCCAAACGAGTTACCGCCAAGGCTCACAAGTGCCGAGTTATCCGAGTTGTTACCGCCGTTCGAGCTCCCGCTATCGTCGCTCTTCCGTTTCTGAGCCAAAGACTTCATTACGTTAAGCGTAAGTGTGTCGGATGAGGAGAGGACGTTCTTCATGCTGCTGTTGTTGTTGGTGTTGTTTGCTTCCGACATAGTTGAATTTGAGGCGACGAATGGTTGTTCGGGTCGGTGCTTACGTCTGCCAAGACAACGAAGAGAACTGATGAGCGCCTTGTTTGCGTGGTGCGTATGTGTCTGTTGCTCGTCGCAGACATGGATAGACCAATAAAAACTCGTTCATATGTGAAACGGAGAGGCTGGCGCTCACGGCCTACACAACTCACGTTCAACTTGTTTGTTGCACGAATGCAGCAGCTCCTCACCTCGACCATGAACGTACCTGCCGTTTGATCAATCTCTTTTCGATTTCTCCTTGTCCCGCTTCTAAGGGATTCTGTGTAACGAGAGTTGTGTCTGGTGGCCTATTTGGTTCGGGACAGTGGCTTGTGTCGTTGGAATGGGAAGGAACCAGTAGACAGAGTCTTCGTCTTGGTGTTGTTTTTGTTTTTGGAAGCGGAGACTGAATTGGCACCATCAGAAAGGTTTTGAACACGTCACCCAGTGTGTTTCTGAAAAGACATCCCTTTTATGGCGATTTAGCATACGAGAACACTTTCTTCGATCGTCACTCAAGATAATTTATAAATGTGTATATCGAAGCGACATCTGAATCGAAGCTTTGCTTCAGTTTATTGAATTTCTTGTCGAGGTCTCGATTTGCCAAAAGACGATACCGGTATAATGAATCTGATGCTGACGAAACAAAAATCCTCCTAAAGTTACCAGAACCCGGAATCTAGAATGCCCTCTGTCTGTCCGAAAACTGTATTGTCACAGTCAAGCGTGAGAGAGAGTCCAATGCCCAGATTAACAGTCAGAAACTGTCAACAGCTGGAAAACAAATGCCGACAAACGACTTTGCTCGCCTTGTGGCATACTTTCCATTATTAATAGATTTTCTCATCTTGATGGCAACAATACAAGCTTGCCAGATCGACTATGGCAGCTCATCGAAGACGACCGCAGACTACCAAACTGGCGAACGTCCAGGAAGTCACCGTCGCCACTAAAATGATGGAGGCTACCGCTGCGAAGGACCTCATTGAAGACCACCTTCCGCCTTTGGGTCTCGTGTACACCGTACTCATCTGCTCCGGTACGATGTTTGTCCTGTGTATGCGAGATTTTCTTGCAACAGGCCGTTCAATTGGTGGTTCTTGGGACGAGGCTATGATGGTGAGTAACTTTGAATTGGTCTTTTCTCTTCTGGTCTGTTCCGTTCTTTTCTAATTGGGATTCTGCTGCTGACAACGTTGCCTTATCTGAAAGGCCTTCACCAAGTCAATGGATTGGTTTGACGACTCGAAGGGATGGAAATCTCAGCAAGGAGGTCTCAGTGCGATCCGCCAAGCCACAACCGATGCGAACAATATGGGGGGTTTCTTTGTTCGCAAAATGGCTGGGGCTGCTGGGCTAGCTGTCCACTTGCAAAAAATTCTTCCCTTGCTCGTACATCCAAAAGGTGCTCAGTGGACCATGGGCCACTTTCGCCCCCTCCTCTCAACCGCTGTAATCACCAATCTGGGAATTGCTACTCTATATGCAGTTTATTTGGGCGAACTACAGGCCTCTGGTGCCAAGGAGATGACCTACTGTATACTCGCAATTCTTGTCATCGAGGCGATTGTTATGGCCTTCTATTTGACCACAGCGAAGCCTCTTAAGCAGGGACCATCTATTTCGATGACTGAAGGGAAGACGCCGTCTTCTGTTCCGAGCCGGATTGTGACACGCACCATAATGATCGTCTCGGCTTCCATGGCTGTGATTTCTGGACGCGACCTGCTCTTCCCCGGCTTTATTTTCGAGTTTATCCCCCGTGATGATATTTACTTGGAGTGGACTAACGCTTTCTTACATTCGCCGCCCAAAGGATCTCCTGAATCCTTGCACCGGAGCATGGAGGCGCCTCTGTACGTGGGCGACAAATTCATTTCACAGCTCATGGGGCTACATGTTTTAGTCGCCTGCATTTACAAAGCCGTTTCGGCTGCTGGCATCCGGTACGGAAGCGATGGCGGGGGTTTGATAAAAGCAAAAATAATTTGGAGGGGACAATTTTTTGGCGATGGCATTATCCTTTTTACTTTCCGCCTCTTTGCTTCGGCTGCCTCAACCGCGAGTCTTGATTTTCGATGGCATGTGATGGCGATTGCATATGAAACGTTTATTCTCGGTACGTTTCACATCTTTGGGGATGTCTGAATTCTTTGTATGGGTACTCTTGCTAAAACTCTGTCATTGTTTACCAAGGACTATACGGTTTCTTCTGAAAAGAGTGCTCACAGTCAGCGCAGTTCATTTCGGTCATTATCTCAATGGATAGCCTTTTGACACAACCTTCATAAACCTTGATTGGCTGTCTCATCAGCCACTTGAGCATCTACTTTTCGGCTACTCTAGAGGCGACATCTTCAATTGCCATGTGAAGACTGTTTTTTTTGGTGGGCGGCGGGTAGCTTGTCGAATTCTTTTCTAGTCGACAGTATGCTCTGTCCGTCGGCCGCAACGAAACGTTACAAAGCTAACAGTAACTCAAAGTCACAGTTCCTCCTACACTACATTATTGTTACCTCAGCAGCTAAAACCGTATTCGCACATCCAAAGATATCAGCTATTCACTTTCCTCATCTGATAGTGAAATCATATATTCTCTTTTTTACACAGCTGTGATGACGGAGGGTCCGTTTGGCCCGGCTGCTGACATTGGTGTCGGATTTTCAGACGTGGCGCTGCTTGTTGCTTCGGTAACAGGCTTTTGTTGCTTGGCTGTTGGTGAGTCCATTCGATGTGTCTCTGTGACGAAGCCTGCCTCTGATTCATTTCTCACTGTTTTACTCGCTCCTTCAGGCGTCTATGCTATAGTGTTGGTTCGTTTGAAATCCAGAGCCGATATGCAGAAAAGTGAAGGTGAGGACGGGTACGACGAGCAGCTGGCGAATGCCGACGCCGCAACTCTCAATAGAGCCCAACGTCGTGCTCGTGCGCGAGCCACTATGAAGATGCAACGACGGATTGCACCAATTGTGCCAGGTCAAAGGGATAACATTCAGGCAATTGGTGCTGTTGGTGAAGAGGGTGAAGGAGAGTCAATCAGGCACCTTTCGCGGAAAGAGCGCCAAAAAGCTGCGAAGCTGGTAGAGAAAGATGAACGACGATTATTCGAGGAAGAACGAAGGAAGCAGCATTTAGAATTGCAAGACGCGACAAAGCGACTCAAGGAAGAAAAGGAAATTCTGGATGAACGCCGTCGTGACGAGGAAAAAATTGCTAAAAACGCTGTAGAAGAGGAGCAACGAAACAGAATTGAAGACGAGTGGCTCACGTTTTTGACGTGTTCGGAACGAAAAGAGACGGTTAATGAATGGGTACGTGAGATAAAAGCAAGCAGATCAGTTGCACTTGATATCATTGCAAAGGACTTTGGTGTTTCGCAAACGGTTGTCAAAAATCGAATTCAGGAACTAATTGAAGAGAGGAGAGTCGCTGGAATCATTTCAAACGATGGTCGATTTATACATCTGTCTGACAACGAACTTCATAAAATCGCCGCGCGACTGAGAAAGCTTGGCAGTTTTTCAATGAAGGACATAGCTGCGATGAGGAAAGCCGTAGCAAGCGAATGAGTGTCATTTACAGTGAGACTCGTCCTGCAACAAGAGAGGCTCCTCTAAATCGGCAGACGCCGTTGAAAAAATTTCGTTTTCACTGGTAGCTCCGACTTCACCTGGAACTCTCGGTGGAATTGATGCAACCAAAACAGTGCCGACTGCGTATATCATGGATGCGTATATGAACATAAAGCCAGGACCAAAGGGAGTCTTGTTCTTGGTATGATGGTAGACAAACTGCATAGAAAAGGACCCATAGCGTATCCTATAGCATTTGTTGCAAAAACAGCTCCTTGTTTTCTACCTTGCTTGTCATCCGAGGCGCCTTTGGAGGCCAACGATGACGAGAGAGGACAGTTTAGCTTGGTAAGCTGCGAGAAAACCATCGCAACGCAGAGTGTAGATTTTGACTTTTGGGGACCACATAAATAGCTATGAAGAGTTCCGGAGCAATATGTCAAGATTAACAGGCCCTTTTCTCCCAAGCAACGAGTCAATGGCTGGAGAAGAGTGGCCTGTGTTAAAATGCCGAACACACCAAGTACAAAGAACATCGAAGCGAAATCTCCTTGTCGTACATTGAGCTCATCTTCAATGTAGTAAACGAGAATCGTTGCATCCGCAGCGAACCCCATTGAGCTGAAAAATGAGATACATGAAACAAGTCGAATTGTCCAGTCTACGTTTAAGATTAATACTTCTCGAAACGGTCGTTGCATCGTTCGCCAGAAGATGCTTCGAACGCTTGATGAGTACACTTCCAGCTCCCGGTGGCTTATGTTTCGTTCTAAAATCTCCCTTGAAATTGTTTCAGGTAGACACGCAAAGGCTGTGAGAAATCCAATGGAAGTGAGTAAGAATGCTAGTGCCGATACCTGTGGTGGGGATAAAAGTAGAGCTATTGATGGTGCGAAGGCAAAGCCTCCGTAAAAACAGGCAAGGAATAGTCCAAAGCTAGACGCGCGGAATTCAAGGGCGACAGTATCCGATAGACCTGGATAAGCTGTACCAAGGTCGCTTACGATGCCTGATAAGCTGCTGGATATATAAAACCATAGAGGATTGAGTTTGGGGCTGTATACTAGCCTCAGAAACACCCAAGTTTGACTGCAGGCGATGAACAAGCTCGCTACTATCACGTATCGCCGTCCATGCGTATCGCTAACGCTTCCGACCAATGGACTAAAGATAGCGATAACACGCTTGTGACAACAGTTGCCCGGGCTGCGATGGCTTGAGCATGGTCGGAACCATTCTGTCATGCCTCCGGTTTATGAGCTCGATCAAAATCAGACTGTAACCATAGCTAAGTCTCGCATAGCGGTCTGATATGATTTCGGGAATCTAACGTTGGGGCGCTTTTGTCAGTGACATTCTTTGCTTCTGAAATTTCATGCCTGGCGATGTTTTCACAATGGAACGTACCAGTCCTACGATGCAGCCCAGGCCAAATACCAAAAACAACGACGCAATGCATAAGGACACTGCTCCTTTCGCCCGGTAGAACTCCATGAAGAACCGTTTAAAAGTCGGGGATTCGACATTCTCGTGTGAAACAATCGTCGTGTGCATGCAAGTGGGGGAACAACAGCAGGTTACCATACTCTTGGAATTAGAAAGATCAATACACCTGATCGGCCGATTCTTCAGTCTCTGTAAAATCCCTCCGAATTCTGACTAGAAGGGCAACAAGTAGCAAGTATCTTGTCAAAAGAGAACCAACATGAAAACATGCTCATTTTCAACCATATTTAAGTTTAAAATTTTACTGATTTGTGAGGAACTCTTTGTAATTACTGTTTCACTGTCAGTTAGCACATTCACGGCCAAGACTCACAGTCAAAACCACCACTGCTGCGGCACAGCCACAGAAAACATGTCATCCAAAATCAATTTTCCTGTACTGGTAGCCTTGAATGTTAACTCTTACACGTAGTCGCCCTCTCAGAGATTGACAAAAACATCCCCTGGTCTCTCTTTTTGTGGCCGTCCATTGTTTTATTGTCCAAACATAATCTCTTTTCGCCTCACAAGCAAGATTCGCCCACCGCATCATACGAGAAGTCTGGTGATCGACATGAATGTTAGTTGTTATGAGAAAATGCTTCATCGGACTTCCATAGCGTGTCCTCTGCGATTCACTCTTTAGGCTGGAATTCTTAGGCAAGGGATTGTGGAATGTAAGTTGGGTTAAACTCGTTGAGGGATATTTGAATGCACTTTTACTAGGCCTTCTCTCTCGTTTGTGGGATGAAAGTTTTCCAATAAGTGCCAAAGCAAAACAAACCCTCACTTGGCGCAGTCAATGCGCTCAGAAGGACTAGGCTCCGTCTCATAGGGAGGGAATTGTGCTCTTCATGCATTAGTTCTCTGGGAAGATGCGGAGCGATATTCGGATCAGTGTCAAACTATCGCTAACCTTTTGATCTTGCTCTATGGCTTTAGGACATGATTTTGGAAGATGCAGCAATACGTTTTTTAAGGGGTGAGTGTTACTAGGATGTATCACGAGCGCTGAAACGGCTACTCTGTCGCCAATACAAAAGCTAGAGTCGGTTGGTGGTTTAAAAAGGTAGCAGTCCGGAACCTTCCTTCTCTTTCGTAGATGCTTGCAGTTGCTCCACCATCTGTCGCCAAGGAACTTTACCGACGCCTCGTCGTATAATCTTTCCAGTACTAGCGACAACAATAGCAATGCCCTCTTCTTTGACTTTTTCGCCGTTCTGTTTGACGGCATCGCTCATTTCCGATTTTATGTACTCTTGCCATCCCTCGCCAACCGCCTGAGCCACATAGGGTTGGGTTTCGTACATTGGACGTTCGCCAAATCCACCTTCTGGCCGCGAAAGACGATCAGCCTCGGTAACATCGGTTTCAAAAGGTACGACAAGAACGTTGCTCATGGCAAAATCCATTTTTAGCAAGTTGGCTCCAATGAGAGCATCCCGCGTGGCCTTTTTCGGGCCTGCCACTACAATCATATGCTGGCGAGCGCCGGCCTGTAGTTGGCGAACTGAAGCTTGCTTGGTATCGCCAGTAGCTGAAACTTGAATCTCCACGTTTAATGTTGCTAGTTGCTTTTCGCGTTCCTTCATCCCTTTGACGAGCTGCTTTTGCTGTTTCTTTAGCTCAATCTTCTTCTCGACATTTTCGTTCAAGTCTTTTTGCTTATCAAGATCGAATTTCGTCAAAAAGGCAAACACTGCAACCGCACCGAAATCAATGGCCAAATTGATGTACTGCAATTTGTGAGTAGCCGAGTGGTGAGCTTATAATGTTTCGATCAACATTGGTTTATCTGTACCATTTTCGTACCTCAGTATTCATATCTACGTCAGATCGCGCACCGCTTATAGCTGCTGCTGTTCCCGATAAGTTGACGAGACCCCCGATAAAGGCACCCGCCCCTAAAGCCGTGTACAGAAACAAACGCAGCGTGCGCCAGGGGGCGATGCTTTCCGAAACTAGCTTTGTGCGGAGACCTTCGTCGAACGGTTTCTTGCTCTTCTCTTTCTCCGCGAATAATGGCGTTGTAAGTAGTGCATTTGGTGAAGATCGACAGCTTTGAACCAGTGAGCGAGTCGAAGATGTAGCCGGTTGCGCCGGCGAAAAGGCTTCCGAGCCCCTGGACAATGAAACAAGCGTGACAACTCCGAGCAATACTTTCATAGTAGATTTGATGCTATAGCAAATTTTCTGAATGCCTAAACTTGTGGTTCTTTGTGCCACAGTTCCAGGTAGTCACCGACTTACACTCGGTAATCAAGTTGCCATTTTTGATGTTGATGCTATCGTTGCAGTGTGATCGCATTTTTGTTGCATCATTCACAGTCAGTCAGCTGACAGTGATTCATGATGGATGCGTGTATCTCGTCTGCACTATCCCGCCTGGCGACGCACAGGTGGTACAGAACAATTGCGTTGTCCAAAAGTCATCCGCTCTTTGGCCAAAAATGACGTCACGCTTTTCTCCCATAACGCAAGGAGTAATGACAGTGAGTTTGCATGATTGATCGAAACTATGAGAGTTGGCCGTCTCTCCAGACTAGGTAGCTAGAGGGCGCGCAATCAGCTCCTCCATTCACTCAGTCAGCTTACTAATCACATTGCTGCATTTCTTTAAAGCTGGGCTGCCGCTGCAAATTGTAATACTTACAAATACTAAACGAACACTCTTCTATGGCTGCAGACGCATCAGACGTAGTTCTCCGATCGAGACCAGCAATGAATTCCGAGCAGTCCGCAGCTCGGGAATCCCATTGGCGCCTCGGTGCCTTTCTTGGTCTACTGGGCTTGGATATGCTCGCCTCTGTTCTCGTCTTGACGCCCCTACTGCCTTTCACAAGCCGTGCAACAAACGAAACCAGACACTACACATTGTATGGGTCACTGCTAGATCTCTGTCTTCTAGCCGTGGCGCGTTTACTGGCGATTGGGTTGGGTTTACTTGTTTCCCTCTGTCGGGCTAAACCGCCACCTCAGTATCCCTTCCCGCTGACCCATCCGAACGGCGAACGGAAGTCGAACGAAGAACTGGAGCAAGAAGCATTGGAAGAAGCTTTTGGCTCATGGTTCCGACGATACGTGTCGCGCCCGTCGTTTGGCGGCGAAATGCTTGCTCTAGTCACACAAGTTTTTTGTGTAATCAAGTGCCTGCTGCGAATGAATGTGGAGATCGGTGTAAAGCAGGACGTTGAACCATTCCATCCCTTATTTTGGTTGGCAGTTTTGATGACGGCTATCTTCTCGGTTGTAGAAGCTACGGCGTTAGATCAACAATGTCTCCTTGCCACACGATACGGAAAAGATAGATTCGTACAGTCACCACCAGGTTTGTTACGTTCGATTGGTTCGTCGCTGCATGTACCACTATTGGGCAACAATGAAACACAAGACATGCAAGAAGATACGGACATGGAACAGCCAGAAGAATCTCGTGGTATCAGTGATATTGGTGCCGACGCCAGCTACAAGGCTACACTAGAAGATCTTTTGACAACTATCTATCCAGACTTGCACTTGATTTGTATCGCGTTTGTTTTTTTACTCGCTGCCGCTTCTGCGCAAATTTGTATTCCACGCTATTTGGGCCGTATATTGGATGCCTTGGCTGCAGCTTTTCCAAACGCAGATGACAATGACTCGCGGCACGAATCCATGTGGGAAGTCCCGAATTTTATCAAGTACGTCAAACTGCTTGTGCTTGCGTCGGTTTTGGCAGGAGTGTTTTCTGGTCTACGGGGCTCTGTATTTACTGTGGTAGGCGGACGAGTGAATGTGAGACTGCGAATCCAGTTGATGGACTCGTTGCTTTCTCAAGATATAGGCTTTTTTGATACTACCAAGACTGGTGACATAACTAGCCGGTTGAGCAGTGACACAACTCTAGTTGGCGATCAAGTGACTCTGAATGTAAACGTATTTTTGAGATCGCTTGTTCAAGGTATGTGCCACCAATACTATCGTTTCTGTTTTTAAAAGACTGTCGACCTGAAATCCATACATTTCTCGTTTCCAGCTTTCGGGGTATTGCTTTGCATGTTTCTTATTTCCTGGCAGCTGTCTATACTTGCATTTATTTCGGTGCCGTTGATTACTATTCTTTCCAAATGGTATGGCAACTACGTTCGATCATTGACAAAGCTGATGCAGAAGAAACTTGCGGACGGAAATAGCGTCAGCGAGGCTGCCTTTGGATCGATGCCCACCGTACGGTCATTCGATGCTGCTGAAGCTGAACTAAAGGAATTTGAGCAGCACATGGGCAAGTATCTTGCTTTGAACAAGCGATCAGCAGTGGCTTACTGTGGGTATGCGGCATTTACTACGGCTGTCCCGCAGTTGGTATTTGCGGTTGTTGGTATGTCAGATAGAATGCCCGTATATGTTTACATCTCATTAAAATCTGTTCTCACTCATAGAATGTCTACTTCACACAAAGTTTTTTATGGAGGAATGCTTGTACGAAATAACGATATATCGATTGGTGATCTTGTTAAGTTCTTGCTCTATTTACAAGCTCTATCGGATGCTTTTTCAAGTATCGGATACATTTTCAGTTCGCTTACCCAGGCAGTTGGTGCCGCCGATAAAGTCTTCGAGCTTCTGCATAGAACGCCCCGATACCGCGAGTCCTCCGCACAACGCGAGGCTGTGCGGGACCGTAATATGTACCGCGGCATGCTCGGGATTGAAGCGGTCAAAACTCGCATGCAGCGTACAAAGGGTATTCGACTCAGTAAGCCTCGTGGAGAAATCCAGTTTGAAAATGTGGACCTGTACTACCCAGCACGACCCCAGCGTCAAGTTCTGAATAAGCTCTCGCTTAAAGTTGAGCCAGGTTCCATTATCGCGTTGGTTGGTCAGAGTGGTGGCGGTAAAAGCAGCGTCATGTCACTGATTCAACATCTGTATGAGCAAAGCGGAGGAAGAGTCCTTTTGGACGGTCAAGACGTTCACGAAATAAGTCCGGAATGCTTGAGTAGAACAATTTCGATTGTTTCTCAAGAACCTACTTTGTTTGCCCGAAGTATTAAAAGAAATATCATGTACGGCCTCGAAGGAACGGACATGGAACCAACGCACGAAGAGATCGTCGAAGCAGCGAGACTGGCCAATGCAGAGTCTTTTATTGAAACACTGCCCCAAAAGTGAGTAGAACATAAACAATCGCTATCGGATGACAGCCACAAATTTGCTATCTGTGCTGACATTATCTTCAATTAAGGTACGA